>NW_026114476.1:0-64230 GCF_018139145.2 Gymnogyps californianus | reverse complement strand
TTCAGATCATACAACGAGCAAGGCAAGAACTTAACACACGCGAGAGGAAGGGAGCACAACATACTCTTCAGATTAGGCACTTCCCTCTTCCCAATGCTCCCATTATGGCATTTCGCAATTAAGCTGTTAGTTAAGAACTGATGACAACCTGCAAACACACAGGAAGAACCTCCCAGGGCTCCCCACGCAGCTGGAATAACATGTCTTCTGGCTAAACTCGCTTGGGAAGACGAAACTCACATTGCATGACACCACAGCTGGGCACTGAACAGGGAAAGGAGCAAACCACAGCTCTTGTGCCCTTCAACAGCTCCTCACACACAGCTCCCACGACTCCCATCTCCAACCCTTCACACCTTGCACGGTGTACTTTGACCCTCAGCATCTGCAAGCACTTGCAGGATCACGCACGGACTGCACATAGCTGTCTTCACATCTCTGCACTAAGAGGGAGACAGATTGTCTGCCAAGTGCACCTCAGAGGAGAAACGTCAAGGGTCTGAAAGTAAAAGAGGCGCTGTCCTCCAGGAGAGACTGGCTCAGGGAACGGCGTGCAACACAGGAACGCCGTGATGAGAGCCAAAGGCCCGCTCTAAGGAAGCTCCAGCCGGCAGCAGGCTCCCTTCGCCGGCCTCCCACAGCCACTGTAACGCTGAGCCGCAACCCCACGCTCCCCCCCGCAGCAAGAGGCACCAGCACCCAGCGCGGTGCTGAACGCAGCTTTGCCTTCCTTGGAACGACAGCTCCGCGCGGGACAGAGAGAGAAGGCGGCGGGAAAGGGCAGAGAAGCAGCAGAGGGAAGCGTCGCGGAGCAAGTGTGCTCAGAGGAACTCACCGGGGGAGCGGCGGGGTCCGCGCGGCGGGCGCCGGCAGGGTCCTCCCCGAGCAGCGGCGCGGGCTCGTCGGGCGGCGGCCGGGCCGGGAGGGTGTCGCAGCAGCTGCCGCCCGACAAGCGGAGCTGGCTCTTGCGCGAGTCGGCGGTGAGCGACACCTCGTGCGAGTAGGAGTGCAGGAAGGCGCGGACGCCGTCGATGCCCACGAAGTGCGAGGCCGGGACGCCGCGCAAGGCGCCGCTGCCCGCCGCCAGCAGCTGCGAGCGGCGCCAGCGCCGCAGGCGCAGCGCCAGCAGCAGCAGCAGGAAGGCGAGGAAGAGGCAGGACACGGCCGCCACGGCCACCACCAGCCACCGCGTCAGGCTGCCGGCCGCCTCGCCCGGCGCCGCCGCCGCGCTGCCCAGCTCCGACAGCAGCTCGGCCACGCTCTCGGCCAGCACCACCGTCAGCGTCGCCGTGGCCGACAGCGCCGGCCGCCCGTGGTCCTTCACCACCACCACCAGGCTCTGCCGCGCCGCGTCGCGGGCCAGCGGGAAGCGCGCCGTCCGCACCTCGCCGCTGTGCAGCCCCACGCGGAACAGCCCCGGCTCCGTCGCCTTGGCCAGCTCGTACGACAGCCACGCGTTCTGCCCCGCGTCCGCGTCCACCGCCACCACCTTGGCCACCAGCGCCCCGGGCTCCGCCGAGCGCGGCGCCAGCTCCACGCCCGCCCACCCCCGCGCCCGCGCGCCGCCGCCGCCGCCGCCGGCGGGTACAGCACCTGCGGCGCGTTGTCGTTCTCGTCCACGATCACGAGCCGCACCGACACGTTGCTGCTCAGCGCCGGCGCGCCGCCGTCCTCCGCCCGCACCCACAGCCCCACCTCGCGCACCTCCTCGTAGTCGAAGGAGCGCAGCGCGTACAGCGCGCCCGTCTCCGCCTGCACCGACACGTACGACGACAGCGGCGCGCCCGCACCCGCCCCTCCGACAGCCGGTACCGCACGCGCGCGTTCTGCCCCAGTCCGCGTCCGACGCCCGCACCGTCAGCCCAGCGCGCCCGCCGCGTTGTTCTCGGGCAGCCGGGCGCTGTAGCGCGCCTCCGCGAACACCGGCGCGTTGTCGTTCACGTCCAGCACCCGCAGCGCCAGCACCGCGCTGCTCCACAGCGCCGGCGACCCGCCGTCCGCCGCCCGCACCGTCACGTTGTACTCCGCCACCGCCTCCCGGTCCAGCTCGCTCGCCGTCACCACGCGGTAGTAGTCCTCAAACGACCGCTCCAGCCGGAACGGGACGCGCTCGGCGATGCTGCACCGCACCTCGCCGTTCGCCCCCGAGTCCCGGTCCTGCACGTGCAGCAGGGCCACCACCGTCCCCGACGGCGCGTCCTCAGAGATCGCACTCAGCGCCGACGACACTGTCAGTTCGGGCGCGTTGTCGTTCACGTCTGTCACGCTGATCGCGACTTTCGCCGTGTCGAAAAGCTCGCCGCCATCATGGGCTTGCACCTCCAGGTGATGTGACGAGATTTCCTCAAAGTCCAAAGCGTCCTTAAGGGATATTGCTCCCGTCTCAGAGTCCAGGTAAAAAAGTTCCGACGCCCGGTCTGAAATTTTATGGAAACTGTATTTCACGTGCCCGTTCAGCCCCTCGTCGGCGTCGGCGGCCGTGACGCTGACGAGGACGGAGCCCACGGGCACGTCCTCCGGCACACGCACCGTGTACTCCGCCTGGCTGAACACGGGCGCGTTGTCGTTCGCGTCCAGCACCGCCACGCGGATCCGCGCCGTGCCCGTCCGCGCCGGCTCTCCGCCGTCGCTCGCCCTCAGCACCAGCTCGTGAAACGAACCCCGCCTCCTCCCTCCAGCGCCTTCGCCAGCACCAGCTCGGGACGCTGAGCCCCGCCGGGGCCCGCCTGCACGGCCAGCGAGAAGTGCTCGTCGCCGCTCAGCTCGTACCTCTGCAGGGAATTCGGTCCCACGTCCGGGTCGTGAGCCTCGGCCAGGGGAAACCGCGACCCCAGCGCTGTCGTCTCGCTCATTCTCAGTTCTTTTTCTGCCTCTCGGAAGCTGGGCGCGTTGTCGTTAATGTCCGTGATTTCCACTTCGATACCGTAAACCTGCATTTCCCCTCCACTATCACCTCACAGCGCAGCACGCATTTCTCCACCAGCCGGCACAGCTGCTCTCTGTCTAGCCTCTCCGCCGTCACTAAATGTCCCGTCTTCCCGTGCAGAGCGAAGTACTGCGTCCTGCCTCTGTCTATGATACGGACGCCGCTGTCGCGGAGCGCCGGCAGGTCCAGCCGCAGGTCCTTGGCCACGTCGCCCACGAACGAGCCCTTCGGCATCTCCTCGGCAACCGAGTAGCGCAGCTGCCCCCACGCCGCCTCCCACGCCGACACCAGCACGCAGCACAGCACGGCTCGCTCCCGCCGGCCCCACCGCCTCCCCGCCGCGCACATCGCCGCCGCGGCTCCGCCGGCACCGCACCACCGCCGGACGCTCCCCGCGACGAACGCCGACCCGCCTCCCGCTCCCGCTCCGGCTCCGGCTCCGGCTCCCGCTCCGGCTCCGGCTCCCGCTCCCGCTCCGCTCCGCTCCCGCTCCGGCTCGCCGCTCCCGGCCGCTGCCGCCGGCCCCTCCGCCTCGCTGCAGCACGGCTCCGCACCGCGGGGACGCTCGCAGACCGCCCGGACGCCGAGCCACCCACCCAGCCCAGCCAGCCAGCCAGCCGGGCCGCAGCGGGCGGGGCTGCCTGCAGCGCTCCGGCCTTCCTCTCGCTCCTCCTCGGTCAACAGCGGCGCCCGCAGCCTCCTCCCGGCACTGCAGGCACCGAGCGCTGCCGAGCGCTGCCCGCCCTGCCTTTGCCACGGGCAGCTCGCGGGGACGGGGCCGCCGCCGCGGACACATCGGTTCCCGTCCAGCCCTGATCTCCGGCGCTCGCTTGTCTCCAGCCGAGCTCCTCTTTCAGCCTCCAGGCCATCCCGACCACAAAGAAATCACACGCCTCCCGTGGGCGGGTACTTCTACCGCACGGGAAGAATGAAGTGGTAATGGCGATATAGATGAAGTAAAGTAGTTTTTCTCATTTTAACGTGTAGAATAGTCTTACTCTTATCCTATTAGTCCAAAAGCACAATCCCCACGCATTTTTCTAGCCGTCGTGCTATAATGACTGCTGCAAGGATAGCAAAAGAAAACAGGCTCTGAGCGAGAAAGGTGATGATCGGACACCCACCCCCGCCCCCGGAGAAGCAGAGGCAGCAGGCTGATTACCTCAAGCGGCTGCAGCTTTGCTTGAAATACTTCAGTTCGTAGGGAACGCGCTTCAAATTGACTACTGCACCACTACTGACGGAGATTCGACAGCTAAAGGCAGAAGCAGGTGGGGTCAATGAACGGAGAACCTAAGCCCCTGAGCCCCTACAGCTCCTGAGGAGCTGGGGTTGCCCAGGCGCCTGCCATGGGCTCTGGGAGTTCTCCCTAGAAGACCTTCCTCAAAACACAGTGCCGGAGGAGGCTCCCCTCCTGCTCGAAAACCATGCTCTCCCACCCACCCCGTTTCAGCCTCTACGTCCCTTGATCACTTCGCACTCACTGTACTACAGCTACCCGGGAGGCGGGAAGCACCTGCAGTGAACCTGGCCAGAACCATCTGCTCGGCTCCCCGCAAACTGCAGGGAAAATGGCTGTGCGAGTACAGCAAGAAGAACAACAGGTCCATCTGCCTCGGCTCCTGTGCCTCTTCTGTGGCCCACAACAGCAAAGCGGGGATGGGTGCAGCCATAGAACAGGCTTGGTTTGCTCCAGATCTTTCTTACGCCCTTTCTTTTCCCGGTATTCGTCTATTCTCTACAGTATTTTGAACTGGATGAGAGCAACTGAATTGTATTAAAAGGCGGGTACATCCACAGATAGAGCTAATAATGGAAAAGGAAATTTGAAGGCCTTTAACGGGTGATTTCCCTTTTTCCTAGGCCACATGAATTTAGGGTTTATAGTTTATACACATTTACATTTATATCTATCCGAGGAATTCGAGAGCTTGAACGAGCAGGAAGGGGCTTTGATTTTCTCAGCAATCACGGTGGAAAAGATGGATGCCTGTTAGTACAGGGTTCATCTAATGCTTGAATCTTCATGTTGGTAGGACAACTTTCCAACAAAATACTGTAGGACAGCAGGAGAAGACAAGTACAGCTGCACACCCTGAACTATGTGGAGGCTTTGTAAAAGTGCAAATGGACTTTACTGAGGTGCCTAATTGCTGTCATTTTGAGTAATTCCTTCTGGTTTTAGAGATGTTCTCAGGATGGGTAGAGCCCTCTTCTTCTCAACATGTAGATGCAACAGCTATTGCAAAAAGTGGCTGAGAGACTGAATTCCTCGTTTAGTATTCCCCTGTCAAGGGGATCAACCAGGGCCAAGCACCTCTCTTTGGGAAAAGGGGATCGGAAAAGAAGACAGGCTCTGAACTACAAAAGGCAGTTTGTTTGGGGTTTTTTATGATCCCATTCTACACCTTCCCCTGTGTATGAAAGACAGATCAGGGACAGTAAAAAAGAGGGAACTACCACCCAGGAAAAAGAAATGAGAAATAACTGCACAAAGAACTCGGAAAAATCATGCCTGGATAAAATGTATCCGTCCCATTAATGCTGCCATTTCTGCAGCAGCCTTCTCCAAAACATGGCAGGGCACTCGATGGAAGAGGGGAACATTCAGTAGGGAGGAACAATCTGTAACTTCTCCATGCATGGAGCCACATGCACCTTTCCTTTGGGAAACACCATTAACCAACGGGTTTGCATCCAGCTATCAACCACGTCCAAGTACATCGGCTTGGGAAAAAAGTGATCGAGAAGGAAAAAGCTCCAACACCAGCGTCCACCGCATTTTCCCGACTCTGTCGTGCAGAATCATTAATTTACCGCGTTCACCGTTACGAACTCAAACGAGAGTTGTAGTCAAAACCTCTCAGCTGAACCCAAACCTGTGACCACCAAAGAACCAAGAAGTGCCGCCGCTAGCTGCCTGCTCTGAGTGGAAGGGGGTTATCCCGTTCCTTTCTTCATTCCTTCCTTCATGGAGACACGGATCAGCACTTCCCATCCACCCCACCCGGGGAAACCCAGGAGAAAGAGGACGGAGGTTCAGAAAGGTACAGGGTCTCATTCAGCACAGGAAGGATCGCCTTCACCGTTACTAACACACACCATTGTAGACAGCACAGGTTTTGTAGACCCTTTTTTTGCCTTCTCGACACCAGCATCAGCAGAGCTCATTACATCTCAGAGGGTCACACACACCTGTACCATTTTATCCAGCACAGCTTGAATGGCAGGACCTCTCCACTGACCCTACTCGTGTGACAGCTGACGACGCAGGAAGTGCCGCTTCGCACTGCCTGCTGCCACCAAAGTCACGGCACAGCACTGTTTCATTCCTTCATGGAAACAGGGATCGCAGTGGCCCCAAGCAGAGCAAGGAAGACCCAGCAGCCCACTGCCCTCGGCGTGAGGTTAGGTATATTTCTCTGCTCACCACCATTCTCGGAAGAAATAGAAGGATTCAAAAGCACCCAAATGGTAAACGGCCAAACTACAAGAGGAGCAGGCATCCAACAGAGAATGGCTCATCAAACTATGGCTCATGGGGAATCTCCTCCCCTCTTTTATCACACACACTTGTTCCACAGAGATGCCACTTCTACTGAGGTCATGTTTACATATATTCCCCACCAACACCTCTCTTTTATTTGACTCAGGAAGCATGGAAACCTTTCCTTAATGCAACTCCAAAGGCGTTTACAACGGACATACGCTCTCGGGTACTTTCACGTCGTCCCCGAGCCACAATGAATGCTCAGAAGGCAATGTTCCTGGCACAGCAATAATAAAGGAACTCATCTAGCTTTTATATAATCATGACGCAACTATAAGAGCAAGCAACCATATTATAGCTAGGGAAGACTTTAAGAGCTTTTTAGCACTCTGTCAGGTTTTTTCAGTTCTGCTTTCCTTCCCTGCCACAAATACCAAGAAGGAAATAGTTGTGTTGGAGTAATCAAGAAGTAATCAGAAACAGAACAAAGCAAAAGTCATTGCAATCCTGTCATGCCGGGCCTGCAAAGGGTTTCCCTCTTCCCGGCCTTTCTTCCTTTTGCTCCTGTAAGTCTCTGACCTTTGTCCCACTGTTGATTTTTCTTGTAGGGAGAAGAGCAATTACATGCAAAATGTATCACCCTAAAGGTAGTGTGTAGACCTCTATCCTAACATAGCCAAATAACCTTTATTGTTTTGTTTCTGATTCACAAAACTTCCTTCTTTTGCATCTCCATACTTGAGGGGCTGACAATGGGAAAGTGCCAAGACACGTCGAGTCTTTCATACAATTGTACAGTGTTTGGTTGGAAACTTTAAAGATCACCGAGTCCACCCCTCTGCCATGGGCAGGGACATCCTTCACTAGGTCACGTTGCTCAAAGCCCCGTCCAAGCTGTCCTTGAACCCTGCCAATGATGGCGCATCCACAACTTCCCTGGGCAACCTGTTCCAGTCTCTCACCACTCTCATTGTAAAAATTCTTCCTTATGTCAATCAAACTACCCTCCTTCGTTCAAAACCATTGCCCCTTGTCCTGTCACGACAGGCCCTGGTAAAAAGTCTGTCCCCATCTCTCTTATCAACCCCCTTTATATATTGAAAAGGCACAATAAGGTCCCCCAGAGCCTTCTCTTCTCCAGGCTGAAGAACCTCAACTCCTTCAGCCCTTCTTCATAGGGAGGTGTTCCAGTCCTTTGACCATTTTTGTGGCCCTCCTCTGGACCAGCTCTAACAGGTCCATGTCTTTCTTGTAGTGTGGGCCCCAGAGCTACGCAGTACTCCAGCTATGGTCTCATGAAAGCGTGGTAGAGGGGGAGCACCACCTCCCTCGACCTGCTGGCCATGCTACTTGTTATGCAGCCAAGGACACGATTGGCTTTCTGGGCAACAAGAGCACGTGGCCAGCTCATGTCCCATTTGTCTCCTACCAGTACCCCCAAGTCCTTCTCTGCAAGGCTGCTCTCAATCCAGTCCTCCCACAGCCTGTATTGATATTGCGGATTGCCCCAACCCAGGGGCAGGACCTTGCTCTTGGCCTTGTTGAACTGCACGAGGTTCACATGGGCCCACTCCTCCAGCCTGTCAAGGTCCCTCTGGGTGGCATCCCTTCCCTCTAGCAAATCGACTGCACCACTCAGCTGGTAGCATCTGCAAACTTGCTGTGGGTGCACTCAATCCCACTCACTATGTCATTGATGAAGATACTAAATACTACTGGTCCCAGTACGGACCCTTGAGGAATACCACACCTTACTGGTTTCCACTTGGACATTGAGCCACTGACTCAGCCAGTTCCTTATCCATCTAACTGTCCGCCTGTCAAACCCATATCTTTCCAATTAGGCGGCCAATATGATTTGGGGGACCATGTGGGGAACACCCTGCACGTGTTCTCCCACTGACCCCTAGTCTCTTCATGGAAACTCCTTGCCTGGCCTGGGTTGCCACTCTGCACTTTGAGGACTGCAGTAGACATGGGTTTGCATTCTTGTGCTACAGACAAGCGTGCCTGGGTGAGCACACGTATGCCTATGAAAGCCTTCCTCTTTACAGCTGTAAACCTCAAAGGGGTGTACGGGAACTGCCCCTGCACTCAGACAGTTGCAACAGATGTGACCTTCCCCAGTGGATCAGACGCCCTGAGGTCAGCTGTAGCTCATGACAACAAGCAAGGCAAGAGTTAGAAACATACAGGAATGAACAGATCAGGTGGAATAACATTTCTGAGGCCAAACTTACTGAGCAGAAGCAACTCAAATTGCATGGTACTCCATCAGGCACACGGTTGTGTTAACTGTGACAAGCAAGGAAATGACCATCTGTTCTGCTATAGCCTCTACACACAGAGCTCCACGAGTCTTCTCTCCAACCCTACACAACTTGCAGCTTTGCTTCTGACCTTCTCCTAATTGGCAAAAACATATCAGGAGAGGATAACGCACTACAATCCCACCAAGAAGGCAGGTATATTTCTCTGCTCACCACCATTCTCGGAAGAAATAGAAGGATTCAAAAGCACCCAAATGGTAAACGGCCAAACTACAAGAGAGCAGGCATCCAACAGAGAACGGCTCATCAAACTCATGGCTCACGGGGAATCTCCTCCCCTCTTTTATCACACACACTTGTTCCACAGAGATGCCACTTCTACTGAGGTCATGTTTACATATGTTCCCCACCAACAAGAACAGAACACCATGATACCCTCACAGCTCCTGCCTTTCACACTCCCTGCAGCATGAGCAAGAGGCACGAACACACGACACATTGCTAAACGAAGCTCTGCTGATAATTACAAGGAAACCTACTACGTAGGAGACCAGGTAAAGAACAACAAAAACATAAATCAGACAAGCAAGGCAAGGAAGCATTAGAAGAGAAAGTGGTGTCAGAGCAACTCACCGAGAGGAGCGTCTCAGTCTTCACTGCAGGCGTGGAAAGTCATCCCAGAGAGCACCTAGAAGTCATTCAGATCTCAAGCTGCAAGTGCAGCCCTAAAGTCTTACTCTGGACTACGCAGCAGGGGGTTTCATTCTAAGAAACAGTCATGGGCTCTCAGCAATTTTTCTACTCTGTGGCCTGCTCATCTCCCACAAATATGAAGCCGTAAGTGTAAGCCCCTTCTCATGGGCTCTTTCTCAAGCTAAGTCTTCTGAGAAACTACAACAGATGCTCTTTTAGCTTCTGCTTCATTTTCCTCACACCTAAATTTCTGTCTTAGGTGCCTGAAGTAAGTATTTGCTGCAAAAAAACACACACAGTTTCAAATGCAAAAGCAGCACCCAGAAATGGGCAAAATGAACCACGACCTTCCAGGAAATAAAGGCCTGAAAGAAAGGGTCATGACAACTATGAAGCAATTCTCCATCGCAATGTTCCAGGAGATACAGATGGATGAAAGAGGTTTCACACAGGAATTATAAGCTGTTCTACACATGCATCATTGTTCTCTGCCCACAGTTATTGCACAAACACTTCAGGATTGGAGGACTACCATTGCCTTTCAGGACAGGGAAACCAGGATCACAGCCAAAACGGCACAGGCCTTGGCACCAGGCATGAAATCAAACCACTGCTCAGCCAAAACACCTAGACTCGCCCAGTTTCCTGCCTCAAAGCCAGCCTCTCACCCTCCTTGCACAACATTCACAGTCATTACTTGCACCATGGTCAATATCCAATGTTTTGGCCATATGTCAGCCACAGGCAAAAGAGCATGTCATTACGTGCCATCTTAGGGAAACACAAGTCTATCAAAGTCTTTCTCTTGGCACCTGAACACCTTCAAGGTACGGATGGAAACTGCTCCCCCAGCCCAACAATTCTCACAGAGCTTTCAACGTTTCAAGGGTTACCAGCCACAATGAGGCCCAGCTTTAGACCTGGACAACTAACAAGGCAAGAATGGGAAACCTACACAAGTGAAGGCGTCATAGCTTAACATTTCAGATCATGTCAGCTGTAGGAGGTACACAAGAAGGCTGTCTACTTGGCAAATACTCCACAGGAGGCTCACACAGCAGCTCACACCAAAGACCAGAGCCACAGTTCCTCAAAGGAATTTCTTTGGACGACACAATAGGGAAAATGCATGGAATCACCACTCCGGGCCTCTTACAATTAGGACAAACGGAACTTTTACACGGCATGTACGGACAGTCAGACAAATGTAACAGATGCGATCTTCCACACACTGTCAGAGACAAAGGCCCACCTTCAGATCATGACAACGAGCAAGGCAAGAACTTAACACACGCAGAGAGGAAGGGAGCACAACATACTCTTCCAGATTACGGCACTTTCCTCTTCCCAATGCTCCCATTACGGCATTTCTCATAAGTACCTAATTAAGCTGTTAGTTAAGAACTGATGACAACCTGCAAACACACAGGAAGAACCTCCCAGGGCTCCCCACGCAGCTGGAATAACATGTCTTCTGGCTAAACTCGCTTGGGAAGACGAAACTCACATTGCATGACACCACAGCTGGGCACTGCACAGAGAAAGGAGCAAACCACAGCTCTTGTGCCCTTCAACAGCCAGCTCCTCACGCACAGCTCCCACGACTCCCATCTCCAACCCTTCACACCTTGCACGGTGCTTGACCCTCATCATTTGCAAGCACCTCTCATCATACAGCCAGTTGCCCACACTATTTCTGTTCAGCATGCATCAGGATCACGCACGGACTGCACATAGCTGTCTTCACATCTCTGCACTAAGAGGGAGACAGATTGTCTGCTAAGCGCACCTCAGAGGAGAAACGTCAAGGGTCTGAAAGTAAAAGAGGCGCTGTCCTCCAGAGAGACTGGCTCAGGGAACGGCGTGCAACACAGGAACGCCGTGATGAGAGCCAAAGGCCCGCTCTAAGGAAGCTCCAGCCGGCAGCAGGCTCCCTTCGCCGGCCTCCCACAGCCACTGTAACGCTGAGCCGCAACCCCACGCTCCCTCCCCGCAGCAAGAGGCACCAGCACCCAGGCGCGGTGCTGAACGCAGCTTTGCCTTCCTTGGAACGACAGCTCCGCGCGCGGGACAGAGAGAGAAGGCGCGGGGGAAAGGGCAGAGAAAGCAGCAGAGGGAAGCGTCGCGGAGCAAGTGTGCTCAGAGGAACTCACCGGGGAGCGGCGGGGTCCGCGCGGCGGGCGCCGGCAGGGTCCTCCCCGAGCAGCGGCGCGGGCTCGTCGGGCGGCGGCCGGGGCCGGGAGGTGTCGCAGCAGCTGCCGCCCGACAAGCGGAGCTGGCTCTTGCGCGAGTCGGCGGTGAGCGACACCTCGTGCGAGTAGGAGTGCAGGAAGGCGCGGACGCCGTCGATGCCCACGAAGTGCGAGGCCGGGACGCCGCGCAAGGCGCCGCTGCCCGCCGCCAGCAGCTGCGAGCGGCGCCAGCGCCGCAGGCGCAGCGCCAGCAGCAGCAGCAGGAAGGCGAGGAAGAGGCAGGACACGGCCCGCCACGGCCACCACCAGCCACCCGTCAGGCTGCCGGCCGCCTCGCCCGGCGCCGCCGCCGCGCTGCCCAGCTCCGACAGCAGCTCGGCCACGCTCTCGGCCAGCACCACCGTCAGCGTCGCCGTGGCCGACAGCGCCGGCCGCCCGTGGTCCTTCACCACCACCACCAGGCTCTGCCGCGCCGCGTCGCGGGCCAGCGGGAAGCGCGCCGTCCGCACCTCGCCGCTGTGCAGCCCCACGCGGAACAGCCCCGGCTCCGTCGCCTTGGCCAGCTCGTACGACAGCCACGCGTTCTGCCCGCGTCCGCGTCCACCGCCACCACCTTGGCCACCAGCGCCCCGGGCTCCGCCGAGCGCGGCGCCAGCTCCACGCCCGCCCACCCCGCGCCCGCGCCCGCCGCCGCCGCCGCCGCCGCCGGCGGTACAGCACCTGCGGCGCGTTGTCGTTCTCGTCCACGATCACGAGCCGCACCGACACGTTGCTGCTCAGCGCCGGCGCGCCGCCGTCCTCCGCCCGCACCCACAGCCCCACCTCGCGCACCTCCTCGTAGTCGAAGGAGCGCAGCGCGTACAGCGCGCCCGTCTCCGCCTGCACCGACACGTACGACGACAGCGGCGCGCCCCGCACCCGCCCCTCCGACAGCCGGTACCGCACGCGCGCGTTCTGCCCCCAGTCCGCGTCCGACGCCCGCACCGTCAGCACCAGCGCGCCCGCCGCGTTGTTCTCGGCAGCCGGGCGCTTGTAGCGCGCCTCCGCGAACACCGGCGCGTTGTCGTTCACGTCCAGCACCCGCAGCGCCAGCACCGCGCTGCTCCACAGCGCCGGCGACCCGCCGTCCGCCGCCCGCACCGTCACGTTGTACTCCGCCACCGCCTCCCGGTCCAGCTCGCTCGCCGTCACCACGCGGTAGTAGTCCTCAAACGACCGCTCCAGCCGGAACGGGACGCGCTCGGCGATGCTGCACCGCACCTCGCCGTTCGCCCCCGAGTCCCGGTCCTGCACGTGCAGCAGGGCCACCACCGTCCCCGGCGGCGCGTCCTCAGAGATCGCGCTCAGCTGAGAAGTCAATGTCAGTTCGGGCGCGTTGTCGTTCACGTCTGTCACGTGATCGCGACTTTCGCCGTGTCGAAAAGGCCGCCGCCGTCCGTGCCTGCACCTCCAGTTCGTACGGAGTCGCCTTCCTCGAAGTCCAGGCTCCGCACCAGCGTGATCGCTCCCGTCTCAGACTCCAGCTGGAAAATCCGATGCCAGGTTCCGACATTTCTTCAAGGAGTATTTCACGTGCCCGTTCAGCCCCTCGTCGGCGTCGGCGGCCGTGACGCTGACGAGGACGGAGCCCACGGGCACGTCCTCCGGCACACGCACCGTGTACTCCGCCTGGCTGAACACGGGCGCGTTGTCGTTCGCGTCCAGCACCGCCACGCGGATCCGCGCCGTGCCCGTCGCGCCGGCTCTCCGCCGTCGCTCGCCCTCAGCACCAGCTCGTGAAACGCCGCCTCCTCCCGGTCCAGCGCCTTCGCCAGCACCAGCTCGGGACGCTGAGCCCCGCCGGGGCCCGCCTGCACGGCCAGCGAGAAGTGCTCGTCGCCGCTCAGCTCGTACCTCTGCAGGGAATTCGGGTCCCACGTCCGGGTCGTGAGCCTCGGCCAGGGGAAACCGCGACCCCAGCGCTGTCGTCTCGCTCATTCTCTCCTCCTTTCTGCCTCTGAAGCTGGGCGCGTTGTCGTTAATGTCCGTGATTTCCACTTCGATGCCGTAAACCTGCATTTCCCCCTCCACTATCACCTCACAGCGCAGCACGCATTGCTCCACAGTCCGCAGAGCTGCTCTCTGTCTAGCCTCTCCGCCGTCACTAAATGTCCCGTCTTCCCGTGCAGAGCGAAGTACTGCGTCCTGCCTTCGTCCAGACTACGGACGCCGCTGTCGCGGAGCGCCGGCAGGTCCAGCCGCAGGTCCTTGGCCACGTCGCCCACGAACGAGCCCTTCGGCATCTCCTCGGCAACCGAGTAGCGCAGCTGCCCCCACGCCGCCTCCCACGCCGACACCAGCACGCACCACAGCACGGCTCGCTCCCGCCGGCCCCACCGCCTCCCCGCCGCGCACATCGCCGCCGCGGCTCCGCCGGCACCGCACCACCGCCGGACGCTCCCCGCCGACGAACGCCGACCCGCCGCCCGCTCCGGCTCCGCTCCGGCTCCGGCTCCCGCTCCGGCTCCCGCTCCCGCTCCGGCTCGCCGCTCCGGCTCCCGCTCCCGCTCCGCTCCGCCGGCTCGCCGCTCCCGGCCGCTGCCGCCGGCCCCTCCGCCTCGCTGCAGCACGGCTCCGCACCGCGGGGACGCTCGCAGACCGCCCGGACGCCGAGCCACCCACCCACCCAGCCAGCCAGCCAGCCAGCCAGCCAGCCGGGCCGCAGCGGGCGGGCTGCCTGCAGCGCTCCGGCCTTCCTCTCGCTCCTCCTCGGTCAACAGCGGCGCCCGCAGCCTCCTCCCGGCACTGCAGGCACCGAGCGCTGCCGAGCGCTGCCCGCCCTGCCTTTGCCACGGGCAGCTCGCGGGGACGGGGCCGCCGCCGCGGACCACATCGGTTCCCGTCCAGCCCTGATCTCCGGCGCTGGCTTGTCTCCAGCCGAGCTCCTCTTTCAGCCTCCAGGCCATCCCGACCACAAAGAAATCACACGCCTCCCGTGGGCGGGCGATCTTCTACCGCACGGCAAAAATGTTCTTGTAATGGTGAAATAAAGTTTTCGTAATATGACGTGTGGAATATTACGTGTCTTATTGCATTAGTCCAAAAGCACAATCTCCACCACGAGTTGCACAGCTTTTGCAGTAGTCGTGCTTGAATGACTTTTCCTCACCCTTTCTGCAGATCAAAACGGCCTCATACTGGAACGCCAGCAGCCACATTACTTTCCCAAACCCCAACCAACAGTACAAGGCAGCAGCGGAGATCCCCCTCAAAAGAAGTCCTCCTCAGGGACGGCCCTGCCCTCTCCATTTTGTCACTTCTCACCTGCACATCGGAGGCTGCTCTGAAGCAGCCTCCATTTCTCCCCCTTCTCCAACCACCACTTCGGAAGTTTGGGTGACAGCCTTACACTACAGGCCGTGCTTCCACTTAGGACTCAGCGCTCCATTCTAGAGTAAGTCAGCAGCAGGCAGCGATGCACATGCACTCTCTCGTGCTGGGTCCATTACAAAAACAGAAACTCACGCATAAAGCAAACCCTTAGACTGAAACGCTACCAACCAGGGCAAAGTAGAACTGTTTGGGGAAAAAAGAATAGGAAAAAAAGAGAGGCTCTGAAACAGAAACAAAAGGTGATTTGGGCGGCGGGAGGGAGATCCCATTCTTACGCCTTAAAGAGAGATCTGGAACCGTAGAAAATACCACCCACGATGGAACAATAAACGAGAAATAGCTGCACAAAGCACACAGAGAAATAATGCCTGGACAAAATTAATCCATCCCACTAGCGCTGCCATTTTGCAGCAGCCTTCCCTCAAAAGATGTGACGGCACATGGCAGAGGTGGAGGAACAATCTCTGACTTCTCCATTCCTGCAGCCTCAGGCACGTTTCCTTTGGGAGTCCAACACTAAACAGCATTAACCAACGGGTTTTTGCTCAGCGGTCAAACAATGTCCATCGCTTCGGGAAAAGCGATCGGGAAGGAAACATCAACACCAAGCGTCAACCACATTTTACTGATCGTGTCATGTAGAATTAGCAGATCTCATTGTACAGAGGAAGGATCCACCTTCACTGTTACTAACACACACCATTGTAGACAGCACAGGTTTTGTAGACCATGTTTTTGCCTTGAATGGCTGGAACCTCTCCACTGACTCAACTCGTCTGACAGCTGATGACACAGGAGGTGCCAGTTGCACTTGCCAAAAAAGCGGCGGTACAGGATTATTTCATTCCTTCATGGAAACAGAGATCGGCACTAACTGCCAAAGCAAACAAAGACCAACAGCCCACTAACCTCTGCTGGTAAAACAGGCACTGTTCCAAAAGCGGCTGAGGGACTGAATTCCTCGGTTTCCTATTCCCCTGTCAAGGGGATCAACCAGGGCCAAGCACCTCTCTTTGGGAAAAAGGGATCGGAAAAGAGGACAGGCTCTGAAACTACAAAAGGCAGTTTGTTTGGTTTTTTGAGGTTCCATTCTACACCTTCCCTGTGTATGAAAGACAGATCAGGGACGGTAAAAAAGAGGGAAACTAACGCTAGCAGAAAGAAATAGAAAGACAAGAACTTGGAAAAATCATGCCTGGATAAAATGTATCCGTCCCATTAATGCTGCCATTTCTGCAGCAGCCTTCTCCAAAACATGGCAGGGCACTCCACGGAAGAGGGGAACATTCACTAGGGAGGAACAATCTGTAACTTCTCCATGCATGGAGCCACACGCACCTTTCCTTTGGGAAACACCATTAACCAAAGGGTTTGCATCCAGCTATCAACCACGTCCAAGTACATCGGCTTGGGAAAAAAGTGATCGGGAAGGAAAAAGCTCCAACACCGAGCGTCCACGCATTTTCCCGACTCTGTCGTGCAGAATCATTAATTTACCGCGTTCACCGTTACGAACTCAAACGAGAGTCGTAGTCAAAACCTCTCAGCTGAACCCGAACCTGTGACCACCAAAGAACCAAGAAGTGCCGCCGCTAGCTGCCTGCTCTGAGTGGAAGGGGGCTGGCCCGTTCCTTTCTTCATTCCTTCCTTCATGGAGACACGGATCAGCACTTCCCATCCACCCCACCCGGAGAAACCCAGGAGAAAGAGGACGGAGGTTCAGAAAGGTACAGGGTCTCATTCGGTACAGGAAGGGTACGCCTTCGCCGTTACTAACACACACCACTGTAGACAGCACAGGTTTTGTAGACCCTTTCTTTGCCTTCTCGACACCCAGCATCAGCAGAGCTCATTACATCTCAGAGGGTCACACCACCTGTACCATTTTATCCAGCACAGCTGAATGGCAGGAACCTCTCCACTGACCCTACTCGTGTGACAGCTGACGACGCAGGAAGTGCCGCTTCGCACTGCCTGCTGCCACCCAAGACACGGCACAGCACTGTTTCATTCCTTCATGGAAACAGGGATCGGCAGTGGCCGCCCAAGCAGAGCAAGGAAGACCCAGCAGCCCACCGCCCTCGGCGTGACGTTAGGAAAGGCTCAGAGGCAAGGACTGCGCGGGCTTACAGACCTGCGGGGCGTCGGCGTCGGCGTCGGCGGGCGGCTCTCCCGCGCCGGCGCTGCTGCTCGGGCTCCGCTTCCCGCAGGGCTCCCCGCCCAGCAGCTCCTCCGCGGGCAGGCTGGGCAGCGGCGGCGGCGGCGGCAGCCAAGCGGCCTCGGCGACGGCGCGGCCCGGCGCCACGCACAGGTTGTAGGAGTAGGGCAAGGTGCCCTCGCAGAAGTCGGCCGGCAAGGCGCCGCCGGCCACGGAGAAGCGCTGCGCGCCCAGGCAGCGCAGGACGGCGGGCGGCCCGGCCCGGCGCACCCGCGCCAGCACGGCCAGCGCCACGCTCAGCAGGAACAGGGCGGAGAGGAGCGCCAGCGCCAGCACAGGTAGAACTGCAGCTCCGCCGGCGACTCGCCGCCCGCCGCCCGCTCGCTCAGCTCCGGCAGCGCCTCCTGCAAGCTCTCGGCCAGCACCACGTGCAGCGTGGCCGTGGCCGACAGCGCCGGCTGCCCGTGGTCCTTCACCACGGCCACCAGCCGCTGCTTCGCCGCGTCCCTCGCCGACACGGCCCGCGCCGTCCGCACCTCGCCGCTGTGCAGCCCCACGCGGAACAGCGCCGGCTCCGGCGCCTGCACCAGCTCGTACGACAGCCACGCGTTGCGCCCCGCGTCCGCGTCCACCGCCACCACCTTCGCCACCAGGTACCCGGCCTCGGCCGACCGCGGCACCACCTCGAACGGCGCCGCCGCCGCCCCCGCCCCCGCCCCCCGCCGCCGGCCACAGCACCCGCGGCGCGTTGTCGTTGCGGTCCAGCACGAAGACGCGCACCGTCGCCGTCGAGCTCCGCGCCGGCGCCCGCCGTCCTGCGCCCGCACCGCCACCGCGAACTCGCGGCACTCCTCGTAGTCGAAGGAGCGCTGCGCGTACACCGCGCCGCTCCGCGCCTCCACCGACACGTACGGCGCCGCGCCCGCCGCGCCCGCGCTGCCGCCCGCCAGCCAGTAGCTCACGCGCCCGTTGGCGCCCGCGTCCGCGTCCCGCGCGCGCACGCGCAGCACCGGCGCGCCCGCCGCGTTGTTCTCCGCCACGTAGGCGCTGTAGGCGGCCTCCTCGAACACCGGCGCGTTGTCGTTCACGTCCGACACCTCCAGCACCAGCGCCGCGCGGCTCCACAGCGCCGGGCTGCCCCGGTCCCTGGCCACCACCGTCGCCCGCTGCTCGGGCGCCTGCTCCCGGTCCAGCGCGCTCGCCGTCACCACTTGTACGAGCCGCCCGACGACGCCACGATCGACAGCGGCGCCTCGCCCGACAGCTCGCACCACACCTGCCCGTTCTCCCCGGAGTCCCGGTCCATCACGTTCAGGAGGGCCACCACCGTGCCGGCCGGCGCGTCCTCGGGCACCGGGCTCGACACCGACAACACCGTGATTTCGGGCGCGTTGTCGTTCACGTCCAGCACCTCCACCTCCACCTTGCAGTGCGCCACCAGACCGCCCCCGTCCCTCGCCTCCACCAGCAGCGTGTAGCCTCGCGTGTCCTCGAAGTCCAGCGCCTCCTGCAGCGTGATCGCCCCGCTCTCCGCGTCCACCACGAACTTCTCAAGCACCTTGGCCGGCGTTTCCCCGAAGCCGTAGGTGATGCGGGCGTTGGTGCCGGCGTCGGCGTCGGAGGCGGAGACGTTCAGCACCGGCGAGCCCGCGGCGCGTCCTCGCGCAGGCTCGCGCGGTACCGGTCCTGCGCGAACACGGGGGGTTGTCGTTGGCGTCGGTGACGTTGATGCAGAGCTGGGCGGTGCCGCTCCGGGGCGGCTCGCCGCCGTCCACCGCCGTCAGCACCAGCCGCAGGCTCTGCTCGCTCTCCCGGTCCAGCGCGCGCCGCAGCACCAGCTCCGCGAACTTGCTGCCGTCCTGGCTCTCCTTCGCCTCCACCGCGAAGTACCCGTTCGCCTCCAGCTCGTAGCCCTGCAGCGAGTTGCTGCCCACGTCCGCGTCTTCGGCCGTGCCCAAGCAAAGCGGCGCCGGGAGAAGTGAACTCGTTGATCTCCAGCTGGAAACGGTCTCGCAGGAAGCGCGGCGCGTTGTCGTTGACGTCCTGGATGGCCACCTCGACGTGGAAAACGTTGAGCGGGTTCTGCAGCAGCGCCTCGAAGCTGACGGAGCAGGACGCCGCCTCGCCGCACAGCTCTCCCGGTCCAGCCTCTCGCTCACGTACAGGTTCCCGGTCTCCCCGCTCACGCCGAAGTAGTGCTTCTCGGCGCTGAGCCGCAGCTTGCGTGCCGGCAGCTCCGCCGGGCTCAGCCCCAGGTCCCGCGCCAGCGGCCCCACCAGCGAGCCTCTGCCCAGCTCCTCGGCGATGGCGTAGCGGATCCGCTCCGGCGCCGCCCGGCAGCACAAGCCCAGCAGCAAAGCGGGCAGCAGCACTCGCCCGGCTGCTCGCCGGCGGCTCTGCCTCTGCCTGCCCGCCATTCTCGGCAGCGCTCGCCGCGCTCCTCCCTCCTGCCGCTGCCCTCCCTCCCTTCCAGCCGCTCTCCGCAGCGAGCGCAGGGGCCGCCGGACGGCAGCGATCTCGGCGCCGGCTCGGACGCCGCCGCTCCCCGCGCCGCCTCTCGCCTCTGCTGCCCGTGCCGCTGCCGCTCTGGCCGGCGCCGTGCGAGCGAGCAGCCTGCGGGGGCACGACGCTGCGGCGGCTCCGGCTCCGGCGGCTCCGGCTCCGCCCCGGCTCCGGCCCCGGCTGCGGCTGCGGCTCCAGCGCCGCTCCGCGTCGGCCAACAGCGGCACCCGGAGGCGCCGCGACGCCACCGCAGCCGGCTGATGGCCGCGCTCCCAGGGGCCGGGATTTGACTACTGGTTCAGTGGCTGCACCCAGCTTTGGGGTCTCTCTTTTATTAGACTCAGGAATTACTGACAATAAGATAGACCTCTACGATTGTCTTTCTGATTCACAAAACCTCCTTCTTTTGCATCTCCATACTTGAGGGGCTGACAATGGCAAAGTACCAAGACACGCTGAGTCTTTCATAGAATTGTACAGTGGGTTTGGTTGGAAAAGCCCTTTAAAGATCACCGAGTCCACCCCTCTGCCATGGGCAGGGACATCCTTCACTAGATCAGGTTGCTCAAAGCCCCGTCCAAGCTGTCCTTGAACCCTTCCAATGACGGCGCATCCACAACTTCCCTGGGCAACCTGCTCCAGTCTCTCACCACTCTCATTGTAAAACATTTCTTCCTTATGTGCAATCAAAATCTACCCTCCTTCGGTTTAAAACCATTGCCCCTTGTCCTGTCACGACAGGCCCTGGTAAAAAGCCTCTCTCCATCTTTCTTATCAACCCCCTTTATATATTGAAAAGGCGCAATAAGGTCCCCCCAGAGCCTTCTCTTCTCCAGGCTGAAGAACCTCAACTCCTTCAGCCCTTCTTCATAGGGAGGTGTTCCAGTCCTTTGACCATTTTTGTGGCCCTCCTCTGGACCAGCTCTAACAGGTCCATGTCTTTCTTGTAGTGTGTGACCTCAGAGCTACATGCAGTACTCCAGCTATGGTCTCACGAAAGCATGGGAGAGGGGGAGCACCACCTCCCTCGACCTGCTGGCCATGCTACTTGTTATACAGCCCAGGATATGATTGGCTTTCTGGGCAGCAAGTGCACAGGCCAGCTCATGTCCCATTTGTCTCCTACCAGTACCCCCAAGTCCTTCTTCACAAGGCTGCTCTCAATCCCCCACTCTGTACTGAAACTGGGGATTGCCCCGACCCAGGGGCAGGACCTTGCTCTTGGCCTTGTTGAACTGCACGAGGTTCACGTGGGCCCATTCCTCCAGCCTGTCAAGGTCTCTCTGGATGGCATCCCTTCCCTCTAGTGAATCAATCGCACCACTCGTTTGGTGTCATCTGCAAACTTGCTGTGGGTGCACTCAGTTCCACTGTGTGGGTTATTGATGAACATATTCTTGAGATATCTTAAATAGTATTGGTCCCAGTATGGACCCTTGCGGGACACCACACGTTGCTGGTTTCCAATTGGATGTTGAGCCATTGACTAGAGCTCTTTGGATGCAGCCATCCAGCCACTTCCTTATCCATCTAACTGTCCAAGTGTCAAAGCTGTTCATGGAAACTCCTTGCCTGGCCTGGGTTGCCACTCTGCACTTTGAGGACTGCAGTAGACATGGGTTTGCATTCTTGTGCTACAGACAAGCGTGCCTAGTGAGCGCACGTATGCCTATGAAAGCCTTCCTCTTTACAGCTGTAAACCTCAAAGGGGTGTACGGGAACTGTCCCTGCACTCAGAAAGTTGGAACAGATGTGACCTTCCCCGGTGGATCAGATGCCATTCTACCCATGCATCGTCCTTCTAAATGCCGAGTTATTAGACAAATACTTTCTCATCAGAAGACTGTCATTGCCTTTCAGGACAGCAGAGCTAGGATCATGACGTGAATGGCCCAGGTCTTGGCACCAGCCATGAAATCAAACCATTGCCCAGCCAAAAACACATTGACTCACCTGGTTTCCTGGTTCAAAGCCACTTTCTCACCCTCCTCGCCCTGCCTTCACAGCCTTTCGTTGAACCATGGACAATATCCAACTTTTGGCCATCTGTCAGCCACAGGCAAAAGAGCATTTCATTCAGCGACATTTTAGGGCGACAGAAATCTATCAAAGTCCTTGTCTTGGCGCCTCTAAGCCTTCAAGGTATGGATGGAAACTTTAAGGTATGGATGGATGAAATCCGGTATTGATGCCATAGCAATTACAGCCCTCCAGGGAAATGCTTTTCTACCCTCAGCTATACTTCACCATCTCCCTTGACCCTCACCTGTATATAAAAGTCAGTTGAGCAATGTAGAGGAATGTCAGGAAGGTACTACCCCCAAGGATGGAATAAACAATGAGAAATAGCTGCAGCAACAACACAGAGAAATCATGCCTGGAGAAAAGGAATTCATCTGCCTAATGCTACTCTTTCTGCAGCGGCCTTCCTCCAAAAGCTGGGAGGGCAGACGGCGAGACTCCTTTCTTTCTTTACGCAGAAGAAAATTTAATTTCTCTATTGATGGAACCTCACGCTCGTTCCCTTTGGAAATCCATTCCCAAAACAGCAATAAGCAACAGCTCTGTGTCCAATGCTATCAATCAGGTCCAAGTGCATCCCATTGGGAAAAAGCATTGAGAAAGGAAAAGAAGCTCTGCAACACAAACCCAACCCTGTTACAGAGTCTGTTATGCAGAGTCAAGCGCTTTCACAAGAAATCAAAAGGTTTCAGCTTCACCAGTTTTAGCTTCTACCATTTTACTCAGCACAAACTGAATGGCAGCAACTGTCCACTGAGCCTACACGTAGGATGAAAAAGCTAGTGCCATGTCTCACTTCCTGCTCAGAATGGAAGGGGGTTACACTGTTCCTTCTCTCATTGCTTCATGGACATACAGACCAGCACTTCCATCGACACCACCCAGGGAAACCCAAGGCAAAGAGGACAGAGGTTCAGAAAGGCTCAAGGAAAACAATGAGAGCGTGGGCTTGTAGGCGTGTGGCACGTCAGTGTCGACGGGCGGCTCTTCAGCGCTGGCACTGGTGCTCGGGCTCCACTTCCCAGAGGTGTCCCCGCTGAAAAGGTCCTCCGCCAGCAGGAGGACCATCATCACTCTACATGCACAGTTATTGCACAAACACTTTATTATTGTTGGAGGATTACCATTGCCTTTCAGGACAGGGAAACCAGGATCACAGCATGAATGGCACAGACCTCGGCACCAGCCATGAAATCAAATCGTTGCTCATCCAAAACCGCATTGACCCACCTAGTTTCCTGGTTCAAAGCCAGCCTCTCATGCTCCTTGCTCTGCGTTCACAGCCTCTAGTTGCACCATGGACAATATCCAACTTTTGGCCATCTATCGGCCACAGGCAAAAGAGCATTTCATTCCGCGACATTTTAGGGAAACAGAAGTCTGTCAAAGTCTTTGTCTCGTGCATTGGGTTTGCGTGGCAAGGCTTTGGTAGCGGGGGGCTACAGGGGTGGCTTCTGTGAGAAGATGTCAGAAGCTCCCTCCTGTATGACAGAGGCAGTTCCAGCTGGCTCCAAGATGGAGCCGCCGCTGGCCAAACTGAGCCAATCAGCGACAGTGGTAGCACCTCCAGGGATAACATATTTAAGAAGGGTTAAAACCTGCTGTGCAACAGCAGCTGGGAGAGAGGAGTGAGAATACGTGAGAGAAACAACTATGCAGACACCAAGGTCAGTGAAGAAGGAGGTGCTCCAGGTGCCGGAGCAGAGATTCCCCTGCAGCCCATGATGAAGACCATGGTGATGCAGGTTGTCCCCCTGCAGCACATGGAGGTCCATGGTGGAGCAGATATCCACCCTGCCGCCCGTGGAGGACACCGCGCTGGAGCGGGTGGATGTGCCCCGAAGGAGGCTGTGACCCTGTGGAGAGCCCGCACTGGAACAGGCTCTTGGAAGAACACGTGGCCCCGTGGAGAGGAGCCATGCTGGAGCAGGTCTTCTGGCAGGACCTGTGACCCTTGCGGGTGACCTATGCTGAAGCAGTCCGTTCCTGAAGGACTGCACCCCATGGAGAGAACCCATACTGGAGCACATTGTGAAGATCTGCAGCCTGTGGGAAGGAGTTGGTTGGAGAAGTTCGTAAAGGACTGTCTCCCATGGGTGGGACCCCACGCTGGAGCAGGGGAAGGGCGTGAGGAGGAAGGAGTGGCAGAGACAACGCAGGATGAACTGACCGCAACCCCATTCCCCGTCCCCCTGCACCTCTCGGTGGGAGGAGGTAGAGAAATCGGGAGTGAAGTTGAGCCCAGGAAGAAGGGAGGAGTGGCGGGAAGATGTTTTAAGATTGTTCTTCTTTCTCATTACCCTACTCTGACTTTCATTGGCAATACATTAAATTAATTTCCCCGACTCAAGTCTGTTTTGCCTGTGACAGTAATCGCTGAGTGATCTCCCTGCCCTTATCTCGACCCATGAGCCTTTCATCGTATTTTCCATCCACTTGAGGAGGGGGAGTGGCTTGGTGGGCACCTGGCGGCTCGCCAAAGTTAACCCACCACATCTTGACAGCTGCAAGCCTTCAAGGTATGGATGGAAACTACTCTCCCAGCCCGATAATCTCTCAATCTTTTCATCTTTTAATGGTTAAAGATTACCAGCCAAAATGAGGCCCAACTTTAGACCTGGACAAAGAAACAAGGCAAGAATGGGAAACCTACACAAGTGTAAGAATCATAGCTTCACGTTTCATATTGTGTCAGTTGTAGTAGGTACACAGAAAAGGTAACTCGTTGCTAACAAGTCCACAGGAGGCTCACACAGAAGTTCACACCGTAGACCACAGCCATGCTTCCTCAGAGTAATTTCTCTGGACAATAAAAAGAGAATATGCATGGAACCACAACTGTGGGCCTCATCTAACACAAAGTGAACAAACTGAACTTTAGACATTCTTCTAGCCATTTCACACTATAGCACAGCGAACTCTTCCACCTGCCCTGTCTCTGGACAGGCAGAACTCTTCACCCTGCCCAAATATCACGCAACAGGAAAGCTACCTCTGCAGACAGACACCACTGAAAGTAATGTTGTGCACACAACTCCTCAGAATCCAAGCACTGCAACACGGATGCGTGCAAAGAGATTTTTCTGCTCATCCCATATAATTTGAAGAAGAAACAGAAAAGGTTCTAAAAGCCATGAGCGCTATGGAACTCAATTAAAGACCCACTCATCAAAGTCTCAGCTCAACGGCAACGTCATCCTTCTTCAGCACATGGGCAACTTGGAAGATACATTACACTACCACGTGTAATGCAAAGTTTGCAACTGTGCCTAATAACCGTCATTCCCAGGAATCATCATGCAACAGGAAAGCAAACTGATGAACCCACAACTTGGCCAGTTGGAGTCCAAGAAAGGCAATATCCAGAAATAACACACCTTCAGACTCATTTTATGTAGGCCAGCAATAAACCCTGGGAATCAACAAAACACATGCCATGTCTCCACCAGTACATCCTCACGCACAGCACCACCTAGACTCTCCTCAAACCCTTCACAGATTGCATGGTTTCAGTGATCTTCGTCATGTGCAGATGGACTACACCCAAAGACAAGTTGCTCAGAAAACTGCTCCTTACCATGGAGAATATGTGACTTCTCACCATGTCTATGTGACAAGCAAGAGCATTTCTTCCAGTTTGCATTTGAAGGAAACACATCTATGGAAGTCTTTCTCTTTACAGCTGTAAACGTGAAAGGCATGTACGGGACAGTCAGACAAATGGAACAGATGCGATCTTCCACACACTGTCAGAGACAAAGGCCCACCTTCAGATCATGACAACGAGCAAGGCAAGAACTTAACACGCGCAGAGAGGAAGGGAGCACAACATACTCTTCCAGATTACGGCACTTCCTCTTCCCAATGCTCCCATTATGGCATTTCTCATAAGTACCTAATTAAGCTGTTAGTTAAGAACTGATGACAACCTGCAAACACACAGGAAGAACCTCCCAGGGCTCCCCACGCAGCTGGAATAACATGTCTTCTGGCTAAACTCACTTGGGAAGACGAAACTCACATTGCATGACACCACAGCTGGGCACTGAACAGGGAAAGGAGCAAACCACAGCTCTTGTGCCCTTCAACAGCTCCTCACACACAGCTCCCACGACTCCCATCTCCAACCCTTCACACCTTGCACGGTGTTCTTTGACCCTCAGCATTTGCAAGCACCTCTCATCAAACAGCCAGTTGCCCACAATATTTCTGTTCAGCATGCATCAGGATCACGCACGGACTGCACATAGCTGTCTTCACATCTCTGCACTAAGAGGGAGACAGATTGTCTGCTAAGTGCACCTCAGAGGAGAAACGTCAAGGGTCTGAAAGTAAAAGAGGCGCTGTCCTCCAGGAGAGACTGGCTCAGGGAACGGCGTGCAACACAGGAACGCCGTGATGAGAGCCAAAGGCCCGCTCTAAGGAAGCTCCAGCCGGCAGCAGGCTCCCTTCGCCGGCCTCCCACAGCCACTGTAACGCTGAGCCGCAACCCCACGCTCCCCTCCCCGCAGCAAGAGGCACCAGCACCCAGCGCGGTGCTGAACGCAGCTTTGCCTTCCTTGGAACGACAGCTCCGCGCGCGGGACAGAGAGAGAAGGCGGCGGGAAAGGGCAGAGAAGCAGCAGAGGGAAGCGTCGCGGAGCAAGTGTGCTCAGAGGAACTCACCGGGGGAGCGGCGGGGTCCGCGCGGCGGGCGCCGGCAGGGTCCTCCCCGAGCAGCGGCGCGGGCTCGTCGGGCGGCGGCCGGGCCGGGAGGGTGTCGCAGCAGCTGCCGCCCGACAAGCGGAGCTGGCTCTTGCGCGAGTCGGCGGTGAGCGACACCTCGTGCGAGTAGGAGTGCAGGAAGGCGCGGACGCCGTCGATGCCCACGAAGTGCGAGGCCGGGACGCCGCGCAAGGCGCCGCTGCCCGCCGCCAGCAGCTGCGAGCGGCGCCAGCGCCGCAGGCGCAGCGCCAGCAGCAGCAGCAGGAAGGCGAGGAAGAGGCAGGACACGGCCGCCACGGCCACCACCAGCCACCGCGTCAGGCTGCCGGCCGCCTCGCCCGGCGCCGCCGCCGCGCTGCCCAGCTCCGACAGCAGCTCGGCCACGCTCTCGGCCAGCACCACCGTCAGCGTCGCCGTGGCCGACAGCGCCGGCCGCCCGTGGTCCTTCACCACCACCACCAGGCTCTGCCGCGCCGCGTCGCGGGCCAGCGGGAAGCGCGCCGTCCGCACCTCGCCGCTGTGCAGCCCCACGCGGAACAGCCCCGGCTCCGTCGCCTTGGCCAGCTCGTACGACAGCCACGCGTTCTGCCCCGCGTCCGCGTCCACCGCCACCACCTTGGCCACCAGCGCCCCGGGCTCCGCCGAGCGCGGCGCCAGCTCCACGCCCGCCCACCCCGCGCCCGCGCCCGCCGCCGCCGCCGCCGCCGCCGGCGGGTACAGCACCTGCGGCGCGTTGTCGTTCTCGTCCACGATCACGAGCCGCACCGACACGTTGCTGCTCAGCGCCGGCGCGCCGCCGTCCTCCGCCCGCACCCACAGCCCCACCTCGCGCACCTCCTCGTAGTCGAAGGAGCGCAGCGCGTACAGCGCGCCCGTCTCCGCCTGCACCGACACGTACGACGACAGCGGCGCGCCCCGCACCCGCCCCTCCGACAGCCGGTACCGCACGCGCGCGTTCTGCCCCCAGTCCGCGTCCGACGCCCGCACCGTCAGCACCAGCGCGCCCGCCGCGTTGTTCTCGGGCAGCCGGGCGCTGTAGCGCGCCTCCGCGAACACCGGCGCGTTGTCGTTCACGTCCAGCACCCGCAGCGCCAGCACCGCGCTGCTCCACAGCGCCGGCGACCCGCCGTCCGCCGCCCGCACCGTCACGTTGTACTCCGCCACCGCCTCCCGGTCCAGCTCGCTCGCCGTCACCACGCGGTAGTAGTCCTCAAACGACCGCTCCAGCCGGAACGGGACGCGCTCGGCGATGCTGCACCGCACCTCGCCGTTCGCCCCCGAGTCCCGGTCCTGCACGTGCAGCAGGGCCACCACCGTCCCCGGCGGCGCGTCCTCAGAGATCGCAGCCAGCGCCGAGACACTGTCAGTTCGGGCGCGTTGTCGTTCACGTCTGTCACGCTGATCGCGACTTTCGCCGTGTCGAGAGGCCCCGCCGTCTTCTGCCTGCACTTTCAGTTCGTAGGAGTCGCCTTCCTCGAAGTCAAGGCTCCGCACCAGCGTGATCGCTCCCGTCTCAGACTCCAGCTGGAAAATCGCGAGCTTTCTCTGTGATTTCTTGAACAAGTATTTCACGTGCCCGTTCAGCCCCTCGTCGGCGTCGGCGGCCGTGACGCTGACGAGGACGGAGCCCACGGGCACGTCCTCCGGCACACGCACCGTGTACTCCGCCTGGCTGAACACGGGCGCGTTGTCGTTCGCGTCCAGCACCGCCACGCGGATCCGCGCCGTGCCCGTCCGCGCCGGCTCTCCGCCGTCGCTCGCCCTCAGCACCAGCTCGTGAAACGCCGCCTCCTCCCGGTCCAGCGCCTTCGCCAGCACCAGCTCGGACGCTGAGCCCCGCCGGGGCCCGCCTGCACGGCCAGCGAGAAGTGCTCGTCGCCGCTCAGCTCGTACCTCTGCAGGGAATTCGGTCCCACGTCCGGGTCGTGAGCCTCGGCCAGGGGAAACCGCGACCCCAGCGCTGTCGTCTCGCTCATTCTCATCCTTTTCTGCCTCTCGGAAGCTGGGCGCGTTGTCGTTAATGTCCGTGATTTCCACTTCGATGCCGTAAACCTGCATTTCCCCTCCACTATCACCTCACAGCGCAGCACGCATTGCTGCACACTCTCGCAGAGCTGCTCTCTGTCTAGCCTCTCCGCCGTCACTAAATGTCCCGTCTTCCCGTGCAGAGCGAAGTACTGCGTCCTGCCTCTGTCTATAATACGGACGCCGCTGTCGCGGAGCGCCGGCAGGTCCAGCCGCAGGTCCTTGGCCACGTCGCCCACGAACGAGCCCTTCGGCATCTCCTCGGCAACCGAGTAGCGCAGCTGCCCCCACGCCGCCTCCCACGCCGACACCAGCACGCACCACAGCACGGCTCGCTCCCGCCGGCCCCACCGCCTCCCCGCCGCGCACATCGCCGCCGCGGCTCCGCCGGCACCGCACCACCGCCGGACGCTCCCCGCCGACGAACGCCGACCCGCCTCCCGCTCCGGCTCCGGCTCCGGCTCCGTCTCCCGCTCCGGCTCCGGCTCCGGCTCCCGCTCCGGCTCCGGCTCCCGCTCCCGCTCCGGCTCGCCGCTCCCGGCCGCTGCCGCCGGCCCCTCCGCCTCGCTGCAGCACGGCTCCGCACCGCGGGGACGCTCGCAGACCGCCCGGACGCCGAGCCACCACCCACCCAGCCAGCCCAGCCAGCCAGCCAGCCGGGCCGCAGCGGGCGGGGCTGCCTGCAGCGCTCCGGCCTTCCTCTCGCTCCTCCTCGGTCAACAGCGGCGCCGCAGCCTCCTCCCGGCACTGCAGGCACCGAGCGCTGCCGAGCGCTGCCCGCCCTGCCTTTGCCACGGGCAGCTCGCGGGGACGGGGCCGCCGCCGCGGACACATCGGTTCCCGTCCAGCCCTGATCTCCGGCGCTGGCTTGTCTCCAGCCGAGCTCCTCTTTCAGCCTCCAGCCATCCCGACCACAAAGAAATCACACGCCTCCGTGGGCGGGCGATTTCTACCGCACGGGAAAAATGTTCTTGTGATGCTGATATAATACAGATATAAAGTTTTCGTAATACGCTATCAGTCCAAAAGCACAATCTGCATCACGAATTCCACACCTTTTTGTAGCAGTTCTGCTTGAATGACTTTTCCTCACCCTTTCTGCAGATCAAAAGAGCGTCATGGAGGAGGGAAACTACTCACGAACAGTCGGAATGGTCAGTCCCCGCATCCCGAAGTACAGGGATGACCCTGCCCTCTCCGATTTTGTCACTTCTCACCTGCACATCGGAGGCTGCTCTGAAGCAGCCTCCATTTCTCCCCCTTCTCCAACCACCACTTCGGAAGTTTGGGTGACAGCCTTACACTACAGGCCGTGCTTCCACTTAGGACTCAGCGCTCCATTCTAGAGTAAGTCAGCAGCAGGCAGCGATGCACATGCACTCTCTCGTGGTGGGTCCATGACAAAGAAGAAACTCACACATAAAGCCAACCCTTAGACTGAAACGCTATCAACCAGGGCAAAGTAGAACTGTTGGGGAAAAAAGAATAGGAAAAGAAGAGAGGCTCTGAAACACAAAAGGTGATTTTGGGCGGCGGGGAGGGAGATCCCATTCTACGCCTTAAAGAGAGATCTGGAACCGTAGAAAATACCACCCACGATGGAAAATAATGAGAAATAGCTGCACAAAGAACTCAGAGAAATATTGACTGGACAAAATTAATCTGTCCCACTAGCACTGCCATTTTGCAGCAGCCTTCCCTCAAAAGATGTGACGGCACATGGCAGACGTGGAGGAACAATCTCTGACTTCTCCATTCCTGCAGCCTCGTGCACGTTTCCTTTGGGAGTCCAACACTAAACAGCATTAACCAACGGGTTTTTGCTCAGGTGTCAAACAATGTCCATCGCTTCGGGAAAAAGCGATCGGGAAGGAAACATCAACACCAAGCATCAACCACATTTTACCGACCGTGTCATGTGGAATTAGCAGATCTCATTGTACACAGGAAAGGTACACCTTCACTGTTATTAACACACACCATTGTAGACAGCACAGGTTTTGTAGACCCTTTTTTTGCCTCCTCGACACCCAGCATCAGCAGAGCTCATTACATCTCAGAGGGTCACACCACCTGTACCATTTTATCCAGCACAGCTTGAATGGCAGGAACCTCTCCACTGACCCTACTCGTGTGACAGCTGACGACGCAGGAAGTGCCGCTTCGCACTGCCTGCTGCCACCAAAGACACGGCACAGCACTGTTTCATTCCTTCATGGAAACAGGGATCGGCAGTGGCCGCCCAAGCAGAGCAAGGAAGACCCAGCAGCCCACCGCCCTCGGCCTGAGGTTCGGAAAGGCTCAGAGGCAAGGACCGCGCGGGCTTACAAACCTGCGGGGCGTCGGGCGTCGGCGGCGGCTCTCCGCGCCGGCGCTGCTGCTCGGGCTCCGCTTCCCGCAGGGCTCCCCGCCCAGCAGCTCCTCCGCGGGCAGGCTGGGCAGCGGCGGCGGCGGCGGCAGCCAAGCGGCCTCGGCGACGGCGCGGCCCGGCGCCACGCACAGGTTGTAGGAGTAGGGCAAGGTGCCCTCGCAGAAGTCGGCCGGCAAGGCGCCGCCGGCCACGGAGAAGCGCTGCGCGCCCAGGCAGCGCAGGACGGCGGGCGGCCCGGCCCGGCGCACCCGCGCCAGCACGGCCAGCGCCACGCTCAGCAGGAACAGGGCGGAGAGGAGCGCCAGCGCCAGCACCAGGTAGAACTGCAGCTCCGCCGGCGACTCGCCGCCCGCCGCCCGCTCGCTCAGCTCCGGCAGCGCCTCCTGCAAGCTCTCGGCCAGCACCACGTGCAGCGTGCCGTGGCCGACAGCGCCGGCTGCCCGTGGTCCTTCACCACGGCCACCAGCCGCTGCTTCGCCGCGTCCCTCGCCGACACGGCCCGCGCCGTCCGCACCTCGCCGCTGTGCAGCCCCACGCGGAACAGCGCCGGCTCCGGCGCCTGCACCAGCTCGTACGACAGCCACGCGTTGCGCCCCGCGTCCGCGTCCACCGCCACCACCTTCGCCACCAGGTACCCGGCCTCGGCCGACCGCGGCACCACCTCGAACGGCGCCGCCGCCGCCCCCGCCCCCGCCCCCGCCGCCGGCCACAGCACCCGCGGCGCGTTGTCGTTGCGGTCCAGCACGAAGACGCGCACCGTCGCCGTCGAGCTCCGCGCCGGCGCCCCGCCGTCCTGCGCCCGCACCGCCACCGCGAACTCGCGGCACTCCTCGTAGTCGAAGGAGCGCTGCGCGTACACCGCGCCGCTCCGCGCCTCCACCGACACGTACGGCGCCGCGCCCGCGCTGCCGCCCGCCAGCCAGTAGCTCACGCGCCCGTTGGCGCCCGCGTCCGCGTCCCGCGCGCGCACGCGCAGCACCGGCGCGCCCGCCGCGTTGTTCTCCGCCACGTAGGCGCTGTAGGCGGCCTCCTCGAACACCGGCGCGTTGTCGTTCACGTCCGACACCTCCAGCACCAGCGCCGCGCGGCTCCACAGCGCCGGGCTGCCCCGGTCCCTGGCCACCACCGTCGCCCGCTGCTCGGGCGCCTGCTCCCGTCCAGCGCGCTCGCCGTCACCACCTTGTACGAGCCGCCCGACGACGCCACGATCGACAGCGGCGCCTCGCCCGACAGCTCGCACCACACCTGCCCGTTCTCCCCGGAGTCCCGGTCCATCACGTTCAGGAGGGCCACCACCGTGCCAGCCGGCGCGTCCTCGGGCACCGGGCTCGACACCGACAACACCGTGATTTCGGGCGCGTTGTCGTTCACGTCCAGCACCTCCACCTCCACCTTGCAGTGCGCCACCAGACCGCCCCCGTCCCTCGCCTCCACCAGCAGCGTGTAGCCTCGCGTGTCCTCGAAGTCCAGCGCCTCCTGCAGCGTGATCGCCCCGCTCTCCGCGTCCACCACGAACTTCTCAAGCACCTTGGCCGGCGTTTCCCCGAAGCCGTAGGTGATGCGGCGTTGGTGCCGGCGTCGGCGTCGGAGGCGGAGACGTTCAGCACCGGCGAGCCCGCCGGCGCGTCCTCGCGCAGCTCGCGCGTGTACCGGTCCTGCGCGAACACGGGGGGTTGTCGTTGGCGTCGGTGACGTTGATGCAGAGCTGGGCGGTGCCGCTCCGGGGCGGCTCGCCGCCGTCCACCGCCGTCAGCACCAGCCGCAGGCTCTGCTCGCTCTCCCGGTCCAGCGCGCGCCGCAGCACCAGCTCCGCGAACTTGCTGCCGTCCTGGCTCTCCTTCGCCTCCACCGCGAAGTACCCGTTCGCCTCCAGCTCGTAGCCCTGCAGCGAGTTGCTGCCCACGTCCGCGTCTTCGGCCGTGCCCAAGGCAAAGCGGGCGCCGGGAGAAGTGAACTCGTTGATCTCCAGCTGGAAACGGTCTCGCAGGAAGCGCGGCGCGTTGTCGTTGACGTCCTGGATGGCCACCTCGACGTGGAAAACGTTGAGCGGGTTCTGCAGCAGCGCCTCGAAGCTGACGGAGCAGGACGCCGCCTCGCCGCACAGCTCCTCCCGGTCCAGCCTCTCGCTCACGTACAGGTTCCCGGTCTCCCCGCTCACGCCGAAGTAGTGCTTTCTCGGCGCTGAGCCGCAGCTTGCGTGCCGGCAGCTCCGCCGGGCTCAGCCCCAGGTCCCGCGCCAGCGGCCCCACCAGCGAGCCTCTGCCCAGCTCCTCGGCGATGGCGTAGCGGATCCGCTCCGGCGCCGCCCGGCAGCACAAGCCCAGCAGCAAAGCGGGCAGCAGCACTCGCCCGGCTGCTCGCCGGCGGCTCTGCCTCTGCCTGCCCGCCATTCTCGGCAGCGCTCGCCGCGCTCCTCCCTCCTGCCGCTGCCCTCCCTCCCTTCCAGCCGCTCTCCGCAGCGAGCGCAGGGCCGCCGGACGGCAGCGATCTCGGCGCCGGCTCGGACGCCGCCGCTCCCCGCGCCGCCTCTCGCCTCTGCTGCCCGTGCCGCTGCCGCTCTGGCCGGCGCCGTGCGAGCGAGCAGCCTGCGGGGGCACGACGCTGCGGCGGCTCCGGCTCCGCCCTCCGGCTCCGGCCCCGGCTGCGGCTGCGGCTCCAGCGCCGCTCCGCGTCGGCCAACAGCGGCACCCGGAGGCGCCGCGACGCCACCGCAGCCGGCTGATGGCCGCGCTCCCAGGGGCCCGGGATTTGACTACTGGTTCAGTGGCTGCACCCAGCTTTGGGGTCTCTCTTTTATTAGACTCAGGAATTACTGACAATAAGATAGACCTCTACGATTGTCTTTCTGATTCACAAAACTTCCTTCTTTTGCATCTCCATACTTGAGGGCTGACAATGGGAAATGCCAAGACACATCGAGTCTTTCATACAATTGTACAGTGGGTTTGGTTGGAAAAGCCCTTTAAAGATCACCGAGTCCACCCCTCTGCCATGGGCAGGGACATCCTTCACTAGGTCACGTTGCTCAAAGCCCCGTCCAAGCTGTCCTTGAACCGTTCCAATGATGGCGCATCCACAACTTCCCTGGGCAACCTGCTCCAGTCTCTCACCACTCTCATCATAAAACATTACTTCTTTATGTCAAATCAGAACCTACCCTCCTTCGGTTCAAAACCGTTGCCCCTTGTCCTGTCACGACAGGCCCTGGTAAAAAGCTCTCTCTCCATCTTTCTTATCAACCCCCTTTATATATTGAAAAGGCGCATAAGGTCTCCCCAGAGCCTTCTCTTCTCCAGGCTGAAGAACCTCAACTCTTCAGCCCTTCTTCATAGGGAGGTGTTCCAGTCCTTTGACCATTTTTTGTGGCCCTCCTCTGGACCAGCTCTAACAGGTCCATGTCTTTCTTGTAGTGTGGGCCCCAGAGCTGTACGCCGTACTCCAGCTATGGTCTCACGAAAGCATGGTAGAGGGGGAGCACCACCTCCCTCGACCTGCTGGCCATGCTACCTGTTATACAGCCCAGGATATGATTGGCTTTCTGGGCAACAAGAGCACGTGGCCAGCTCATGTCCCATTTGTCTCCTACCAGTACCCCCAAGTCCTTCTTCACAAGGCTGCTCTCAATCCCCCACTCTTTACTGAAACTGGGGATTGCCCCAACCCAGGGCAGGACCTTGCTCTTGGCCTTGTTGAACTGCACAAGGTTCACATGGCCCACTCCTCCAGCCTGTCAAGGTCTCTCTGGATGGCATCCCTTCCCTCTAGCAAATCGACTGCACCACTCAGTTCGGTGTCATCTGCAAACTTGCTGTGGGTGCACTCAATTCCACTGTCTGGGTTATTGATGAACATATTCTTGAGATATCTTAAATAGTATTGGTCCCAGTACGGACCCTTGTGGGACACCACACATTGCTGGTTTCCAATTGGATGTTGAGCCATTGACTAGAGCTCTTTGGATGCAGCCATCCAGCCAGTTCCTTATCCATCTAACTGTCCAACTGTCAAAGCTGTTCATGGAAACTCCTTGCCTGGCCTGGGTTGCCACTCTGCACTTTGAGGACTGCAGTAGACATGGGTTTGCATTCTTGTGCTACAGACAAGCGTGCCTGGGTGAGCACACGTATGCCTATGAAAGCCTTCCTCTTTACAGCTGTAAACCTCAAAGGGGTGTACGGGAACTGCCCCTGCACTCAGAAAGTTGGAACAGATGTGACCTTCCCCGGTGGATCAGATGCCATTCTACCCATGCATCGTCCTTCTAAATGCCGAGTTATTAGACAAATACTTTCTCATCAGAAGACTGTCATTGCCTTTCAGGACAGCAGAGCTAGGATCATAACGTGAACGGCCCAGGTCTTGGCACCAGCCATGAAATCAAACCATTGCCCAGCCAAAAACACATTGACTCACCTGGTTTCCTGGTCAAAGCCAGTGTCTCACCCTCCTTGCCCTGCCTTCACAGCCTTTCGTTGAACCATGGACAATATCCAACTTTTGGCCATCTGTCAGCCACAGGCAAAAGAGCATTTCATTCAGCGACATTTTAGGGTGACAGAAGTCTATCAAAGTCCTTGTCTTGGCGCCTCTAAGCCTTCAAGGTATGGATGGAACTCCAAGGTATGGATGGATGAAACCCGGTATTGATGCCATAGCAATTACAGCCCTCCAGGGAAATGCTTTTCTACCCTCAGCTATACTTCACCATCTCCCTTGACCCTCACCTGTATATAAAAGTCAGTTGAGCAATGTAGAGGAATGTCAGGAAGGTACTACCCCAAGGATGGAATAAACAATGAGAAATAGCTGCAGCAACAACACAGAGAAATCATGCCTGGAGAAAAGGAATTCATCTGCCTAATGCTACTCTTTCTGCAGCGGCCTTCCTCCAAAAGCTGGGAGGGCAGACGGCGAGACTCCTTTCTTTCTTTACGCAGAAGAAAATCTAATTTCTCTATTAATGGAACCTCACGCTCGTTCCCTTTGGAAATCCATTCCCAAAACAGCAATAAGCAACAGCTCTGTGTCCAATGCTATCAATCAGGTCCAAGTGCATCCCATTGGGAAAAAGCATTGAGAAAGGAAAAGAAGCTCTGCAACACAAACCCAACCCTGTTACAGAGTCTGTTATGCAGAGTCAAGCGCTTTCACAAGAAATCAAAAGGTTTCAGCTTCACCAGTTTTAGCTTCTACCATTTTACTCAGCACAAACTGAATGGCCAGCAACTGTCCACTGAGCCTACACGTAGGATGAAAAAGCTAGTGCCATGTCTCACTTCCTGCTCAGAATGGAAGGGGGTTACACTGTTCCTTCTCTCATTGCTTCATGGACATACAGACCAGACTTCCCATCGACACCACCCAGGGAAACCCAAGGCAAAGAGGACAGAGGTTCAGAAAGCTAGCGTGGGCTTGTAGGCGTGTGGCACGTCGGTGTCGACGGGCGGCTCTTCAGCGCTGGCACTGGTGCTCGGGCTCCACTTCCCAGAGGTGTCCCCGCTGAAAAGGTCCTCCGCCAGCAGGAGGACCATCATCACTCTACACAGTTATTGCACAAACACTTTATTATTGTTGGAGGATTACCATTGCCTTTCAGGACAGGGAAACCAGGATCACAGCATGAATGGCACAGACCTCGGCACCAGCCATGAAATCAAATCGTTGCTCATCCAAACCGCATTGACCCACCTAGTTTCCTGGTTCAAAGCCAGCCTCTCATGCTCCTTGCTCTGCGTTCACAGCCTCTAGTTGCACCATGGACAATATCCAACTTTTGGCCATCTATCGGCCACAGGCAAAAGAGCATTTCATTCCGCGACATTTTAGGGAAACAGAAGTCTGTCAAAGTCTTTGTCTCGTGCATTGGGTTTGCGTGGCAAGGCTTGGTAGCGGGGGCTACAGGGGTGGCTTCTGTGAGAAGATGTCAGAAGCTTCCCTCCTGTATGACAGAGGCAGTTCCAGCTGGCTCCAAGATGGAGCCACCGCTGGCCAAACTGAGCCAATCAGCGACAGTGGTAGCACCTCCGGGATAACATATTTAAGAAGGGTTAAAAACCTGCTGTGCAACAGCAGCTGGGAGAGAGGAGTGAGAATACGTGAGAGAAACAACTATGCAGACACCAAGGTCAGTGAAGAAGGAGGTGCTCCAGGTGCCGGAGCAGAGATTCCCCTGCAGCCCATGATGAAGACCATGGTGATGCAGGTTGTCCCCCTGCAGCACATGGAGGTCCATGGTGGAGCAGATATCCACCCTGCCGCCCGTGGAGGACACCGCGCTGGAGCGGGTGGATGTGCCCCGAAGGAGGCTGTGACCCTGTGGAGAGCCCGCACTGGAACAGGCTCTTGGAAGAACATGTGGCCCCGTGGAGAGGAGCCATGCTGGAGCACGTCTTCTGGCAGGACCTGTGACCCTTGCGGGTGACCTATGCTGAAGCAGTCCGTTCCTGAAGGACTGCACCCCATGGAGAGAACCCATACTGGAGCACATTGTGAAGATCTGCAGCCTGTGGGAAGGAGTTGGTTGGAGAAGTTCGTAAAGGACTGTCTCCCATGGGTGGGACCCCACACTGGAGCAGGGGAAGGGCGTGAGGAGGAAGGAGTGGCAGAGACAACGCAGGATGAACTGACCGCAACCCCCGTTCCCCGTCCCCCTGCACCTCTCGGCGGGAGGAGGTAGAGAAATCGGGAGTGAAGTTGAGCCCAGGAAGAGGGAGGAGTGGCGGGAAGATGTTTTAGATTGTTCTTCTTTCTCATTACCCTACCTGACTTTCATTGGCATACATTAAATTAATTTCCCCGACTCAAGTCTGTTTGGCCTGTGACAGAATCGCTGAGTGATCTCCCTGCCCTTATCTCGACCCATGAGCCTTTCATCGTATTTTCCATCCACTTGAGGAGGGGGAGTGGCTTGGTGGGCACCTGGCGGCTCACCAAAGTTAACCCACCACATCTTGACAGCTGCAAGCCTTCAAGGTATGGATGGAAACTACTCTCCCAGCCCGATAATCTCTCAGTCTTTTCATCTTTTAATGGTTAAAGATTACCAGCCAAAATGAGGCCCAACTTTAGACCTGGACAAAGAAACAAGGCAAGAATGGGAAACCTACACAAGTGTAAGAATCATAGCTTCACGTTTCATATTGTGTCAGTTGTAGTAGGTACACAGAAAAGGTAACTCGTTGCTAACAAGCCCACAGGAGGCTCACACAGAAGTTCACACCGTAGACCACAGCCATGCTTCCTCAGAGTAACTTCTCTGGACAATAACAAGAGAATATGCATGGAACCACAACTGTGGGCCTCATCCTAACACAAAGTGAACAAACTGAACCTTTAGACATTCCCTCTAGCCATTTCACACTATAGCACAGCGAACTCTTCCACCTGCCTGTCTCTGGACAGGCAGAACTCTTCACCCTGCCCAAATATCACGCAACAGGAAAGCTACCTCTGCAGACAGACACCACTGAAATAATGTTGTGCACACAACTCCTCAGATCCAAGCACTGCAACACGGATGCGTGCAAAGAGATTTTTCTGCTCATCCCATATAATTTGAAGAAGAAACAGAAAAGGTTCTAAAAGCCATGAGCGCTATGGAACTCAATTAAAGACCCACTCATCAAAGTCTCAGCTCAACGGCAACGTCATCCTTCTTCAGCACATGGGCAACTTGGAAGATACAGTACACTACCACGTGTAATGCAAAGTGTACAACTGTGCCTAATAACCGTCATTCCCAGGAATCATCATGCAACAGGAAAGCAAACTGATGAACCCACAACTTGGCCAGTTGGAGTCCAAGAAAGGCAATATCCAAAAATAAGAACACCTTCAGACTCATTTTATGTAGGCCAGCAATAAACCCTGGGAATCAACAAAACACATGCCATGTCTCCACCAGTACATCCTCACGCACAGCACCCCCTAAGACTCTCCTCAAACCCTTCACAGATTGCATGGTTTCAGTGATCTTCGTCATGTGCAGATGGACTACACCCAAAGACAAGTTGCTCAGAAAACTGCTCCTTACCATGGAGAATATGTGACTTCTCACCATGTCTATGTGACAAGCAAGAGCATTTCTTCCAGTTTGCATTTGAAGGAAACACATCTATGGAAGTCTTTCTCTTTACAGCTGTAAACGTGAAAGGCATGTACGGGACAGTCAGACAAATGGAACAGATGCGATCTTCCACACACTGTCAGAGACAAAGGCCCACCTTCAGATCATAACAACGAGCAAGGCAAGAACTTAACACATGCAGAGAGGAAGGGAGCACAACATACTCTTCTAGATTGAGGCACTTTCCTCTTCCCAAATGCTCCCATTATGGCATTTCGCATAAGTACCTAATTAAGCTGTTAGTTAAGAACTGATGACAACCTGCAAACACACAGGAAGAACCTCCCAGGGCTCCCCACGCAGCTGGAATAACATGTCTTCTGGCTAAACTCGCTTGGGAAGACGAAACTCACATTGCATGACACCACAGCTGGGCACTGAACAGGGAAAGGAGCAAACCACAGCTCTTGTGCCCTTCAACAGCTCCTCACACACAGCTCCCACGACTCCCATCTCCAACCCTTCACACCTTGCACGGTGTACTTTGACCCTCAGCATCTGCAAGCCACTTGCAGGATCACGCACGGACTGCACATAGCTGTCTTCACATCTCTGCACTAAGAGGGAGACAGATTGTCTGCCAAGTGCACCTCAGAGGAGAAACGTCAAGGGTCTGAAAGTAAAAGAGGCGCTGTCCTCCAGGAGAGACTGGCTCAGGGAACGGCGTGCAACACAGGAACGCCGTGATGAGAGCCAAAGGCCCGCTCTAAGGAAGCTCCAGCCGGCAGCAGGCTCCCTTCGCCGGCCTCCCACAGCCACTGTAACGCTGAGCCGCAACCCCACGCTCCCTCCCCGCAGCAAGAGGCACCAGCACCCAGCGCGGTGCTGAACGCAGCTTTGCCTTCCTTGGAACGACAGCTCCGCGCGCGGGACAGAGAGAGAAGGCGGCGGGAAAGGGCAGAGAAGCAGCAGAGGGAAGCGTCGCGGAGCAAGTGTGCTCAGAGGAACTCACCGGGGGAGCGGCGGGGTCCGCGCGGCGGGCGCCGGCAGGGTCCTCCCCGAGCAGCGGCGCGGGCTCGTCGGGCGGCGGCCGGGCCGGGAGGGTGTCGCAGCAGCTGCCGCCCGACAAGCGGAGCTGGCTCTTGCGCGAGTCGGCGGTGAGCGACACCTCGTGCGAGTAGGAGTGCAGGAAGGCGCGGACGCCGTCGATGCCCACGAAGTGCGAGGCCGGGACGCCGCGCAAGGCGCCGCTGCCCGCCGCCAGCAGCTGCGAGCGGCGCCAGCGCCGCAGGCGCAGCGCCAGCAGCAGCAGCAGGAAGGCGAGGAAGAGGCAGGACACGGCCGCCACGGCCACCACCAGCACCGCGTCAGGCTGCCGGCCGCCTCGCCCGGCGCCGCCGCCGCGCTGCCCAGCTCCGACAGCAGCTCGGCCACGCTCTCGGCCAGCACCACCGTCAGCGTCGCCGTGGCCGACAGCGCCGGCCGCCCGTGGTCCTTCACCACCACCACCAGGCTCTGCCGCGCCGCGTCGCGGGCCAGCGGGAAGCGCGCCGTCCGCACCTCGCCGCTGTGCAGCCCCACGCGGAACAGCCCCGGCTCCGTCGCCTTGGCCAGCTCGTACGACAGCCACGCGTTCTGCCCCGCGTCCGCGTCCCACCGCCACCACCTTGGCCACCAGCGCCCCGGGCTCCGCCGAGCGCGGCGCCAGCTCCACGCCCGCCCACCCCGCGCCCGCGCCCGCCGCCGCCGCCGCCGCGCCGGCGGGTACAGCACCTGCGGCGCGTTGTCGTTCTCGTCCACGATCACGAGCCGCACCGACACGTTGCTGCTCAGCGCCGGCGCGCCGCCGTCCTCCGCCCGCACCCACAGCCCCACCTCGCGCACCTCCTCGTAGTCGAAGGAGCGCAGCGCGTACAGCGCGCCCGTCTCCGCCTGCACCGACACGTACGACGACAGCGGCGCGCCCCGCACCCGCCCCTCCGACAGCCGGTACCGCACGCGCGCGTTCTGCCCCCAGTCCGCGTCCGACGCCCGCACCGTCAGCACCAGCGCGCCCGCCGCGTTGTTCTCGGGCAGCCGGGCGCTGTAGCGCGCCTCCGCGAACACCGGCGCGTTGTCGTTCACGTCCAGCACCCGCAGCGCCAGCACCGCGCTGCTCCACAGCGCCGGCGACCCGCCGTCCGCCGCCCGCACCGTCACGTTGTACTCCGCCACCGCCTCCCGGTCCAGCTCGCTCGCCGTCACCACGCGTAGTAGTCCTCAAACGACCGCTCCAGCCGGAACGGGACGCGCTCGGCGATGCTGCACCGCACCTCGCCGTTCGCCCCGAGTCCCGGTCCTGCACGTGCAGCAGGGCCACCAACCGTCCCCGACGGCGCGTCCTCAGAGATCGCACTCAGCGCGACGACACTGTCATTCGGGCGCGTTGTCGTTCACGTCTGTCACGCTGATCGCGACTTTCGCCGTGTCGGAAAAGCTCGCCGCCATCATGGCTTGCACCTCCAGGTGATGTGACGAGATTTCCTCAAAGTCCAAAGCGTCCTTAAGGGATATTGCTCCGTCTCAGAGTCCAGGTAAAAAAGTTCCGACGCCCGGTCTGAAATTTTATGGAAACTGTATTTCACGTGCCCGTTCAGCCCCTCGTCGGCGTCGGCGGCCGTGACGCTGACGAGGACGGAGCCCACGGGCACGTCCTCCGGCACACGCACCGTGTACTCCGCCTGGCTGAACACGGGCGCGTTGTCGTTCGCGTCCAGCACCGCCACGCGGATCCGCGCCGTGCCCGTCCGCGCCGGCTCTCCGCCGTCGCTCGCCCTCAGCACCAGCTCGTGAAACGCCGCCTCCTCCCGGTCCAGCGCCTTCGCCAGCACCAGCTCGGGACGCTGAGCCCCGCCGGGGCCCGCCTGCACGGCCAGCGAGAAGTGCTCGTCGCCGCTCAGCTCGTACCTCTGCAGGGAATTCGGTCCCACGTCCGGGTCGTGAGCCTCGGCCAGGGGAAACCGCGACCCCAGCGCTGTCGTCTCGCTCATTCTCAGTTCTTTTCTGCCTCTCGGAAGCTGGGCGCGTTGTCGTTAATGTCCGTGATTTCCACTTCGATACCGTAAACCTGCATTTCCCCCTCCACTATCACCTCACAGCGCAGCACGCATTTCTCCACCAGCCGGCACAGCTGCTCTCTGTCTAGCCTCTCCGCCGTCACTAAATGTCCCGTCTTCCCGTGCAGAGCGAAGTACTGCGTCCTGCCTCTGTCTATGATACGGACGCCGCTGTCGCGGAGCGCCGGCAGGTCCAGCGCAGGTCCTTGGCCACGTCGCCCACGAACGAGCCCTTCGGCATCTCCTCGGGCAACCGAGTAGCGCAGCTGCCCCCACGCCGCCTCCCACGCCGACACCAGCACGCACCACAGCACGGCTCGCTCCCGCCGGCCCCACCGCCTCCCCGCCGCGCACATCGCCGCCGCGGCTCCGCCGGCACCGCACCACCGCCGGACGCTCCCCGCCGACGAACGCCGACCCGCCTCCCGCTCCCGCTCCGGCTCCGGCTCCGGCTCCCGCTCCGGCTCCGGCTCCCGCTCCCGCTCTCCGCTCCCGCTCCCGCTCCGGCTCGCCGCTCCCGGCCGCTGCCGCCGGCCCCTCCGCCTCGCTGCAGCACGGCTCCGCACCGCGGGGACGCTCGCAGACCGCCCGGACGCCGAGCCACCCACCCACCCAGCCAGCCAGCCAGCCGGGCCGCAGCGGGCGGGGCTGCCTGCAGCGCTCCGGCCTTCCTCTCGCTCCTCCTCGGTCAACAGCGGCGCCCGCAGCCTCCTCCCGGCACTGCAGGCACCGAGCGCTGCCGAGCGCTGCCCGCCCTGCCTTTGCCACGGGCAGCTCGCGGGGACGGGGCCGCCGCCGCGGACACATCGGTTCCCGTCCAGCCCTGATCTCCGGCGCTGGCTTGTCTCCAGCCGAGCTCCTCTTTCAGCCTCCAGGCCATCCCGACCACAAAGAAATCACACGCCTCCCGTGGGCGGGGTACTTCTACCGCACGGGAAGAATGAAGTGGTAATGGCGATATAGATGAAGTAAAGTAGTTTTTCTCATTTTAACGTGTAGAATAGTCTTACTCTTATCCTATTAGTCCAAAGCAAATCCCACCACGCATTTTTCTAGCCGTCGTGCTATAATGACTGCTGCAGGATAGCAAAAGAAAACAGGCTCTGAGCGAGAAAGGTGATGATCGACACCCACCCCCGCCCCCCGGAGAAGCAGAGGCAGCAGGCTGATTACCTCAAGCGGCTGCAGCTTTGCTGAAATACTTCAGTTCGTAGGGAACGCGCTTCAAATTGACTACTGCACCACTACTGACGGAGATTCGACAGCTAAAGGCAGAAGCAGGTGGGGTCAATGAACGGAGAACCTAAGCCCCCTGAGCCCCTAAGCTCCTGAGGAGCTGGGGTTGCCCAGGCGCCTGCCATGGGCTCTGGGAGTTCTCCCTAGAAGACCTTCCTCAAAACACAGTGCCGGAGGAGGCTCCCCTCCTGCTCGAAAACCATGCTCTCCCACCCACCCCGTTTCAGCCTCTACGTCCTTGATCACTTCGCACTCACTGTACTACAGCTACCCGGGAGGCGGGAAGCACCTGCAGTGAACCTGGCCAGAACCATCTGCTCGGCTCCCCGCAAACTGCAGGGAAAATGGCTGTGCGAGTACAGCAAGAAGAACAACAGGTCCATCTGCCTCGGCTCCTGTGCCTCTTCTGTGGCCCACAACAGCAAAAGCGGGGATGGGTGCAGCCATAGAACAGGCTTGGTTTGCTCCAGATCTTTTCTTACGCCCTTTCTTTTCCCGGTATTCGTCTATTCTCTACAGTATTTTTGAACTGATGAGAGCAACTGAATTGTATTAAAAGGCGGGTACATCCACAGATAGAGCTAATAATGGAAAGGAAATTTGAAGGCCTTTAACGGGTGATTTTCCCTTTTTCCTAGGCCACATGAATTTAGGGTTTCTATAGTTTATACACATTTACATTTATATCTATCCGAGGAATTCGAGAGCTTGAACGAGCAGGAAGGGGCTTTGATTTTTCTCAGCAATCACGGTGGAAAAGATGGATACCTGTTAGTACAGGGTTCATCTAATGCTTGAATCTTCATGTTGGTAGGACAACTTTCCAACAAAATACTGTAGGACAGCAGGAGAAGACAAGTACAGCTGCACACCCTGAACTATGTGGAGGCTTTGTAAAAGTGCAAATGGACTTTACTGAGGTGCCTAATTGCTGTCATTTTGAGTAATTCCTTCTGGTTTTAGAGATGTTCTCAGGATGGGTAGAGCCCTCTTCTTCTCAACATGTAGATGCAACAGCTATTGCAAAAAGTGGCTGAGAGACTGAATTCCTCAGTTTAGTATTCCCCTGTCAAGGGGATCAACCAGGGCCAAGCACCTCTCTTTGGGAAAAGGGGATCGGAAAAGAAGACAGGCTCTGAACTACAAAAGGCAGTTTGTTTTGGGGTTTTTTTTATGATCCCATTCTACACCTTCCCCTGTGTATGAAAGACAGATCAGGGACAGTAAAAAAGAGGGAACTACCACCCAGGAAAAAGAAATGAGAAATAACTGCACAAAGAACTCGGAAAAATCATGCCTGGATAAAATGTATCCGTCCATTAATGCTGCCATTTCTGCAGCAGCCTTCTCCAAAACATGGCAGGGCACTCGATGGAAGAGGGGAACATTCAGTAGGGAGGAACAATCTGTAACTTCTCCATGCATGGAGCCACATGCACCTTTCCTTTGGGAAACACCATTAACCAACGGGTTTGCATCCAGCTATCAACCACGTCCAAGTACATCGGCTTGGGAAAAAAGTGATCGAGAAGGAAAAAGCTCCAACACCAAGCGTCCACCGCATTTTTCCGACTCTGTCGTGCAGAATCATTAATTTACCGCGTTCACCGTTACGAACTCAAACGAGAGTTGTAGTCAAAAACCTCTCAGCTGAACCCAAACCTGTGACCACCAAAGAACCAAGAAGTGCCGCCGCTAGCTGCCTGCTCTGAGTGGAAGGGGGTTATCCCGTTCCTTTCTTCATTCCTTCCTTCATGGAGACACGGATCAGCACTTCCCATCCACCCCACCCGGGGAAACCCAGGAGAAAGAGGACGGAGGTTCAGAAGGGTACAGGGTCTCATTCAGCACAGGAAGGATCTGCCTTCACCGTTACTAACACACACCACTGTAGACAGCACAGGTTTTGTAGACCCTTTTTTTGCCTTCTCGACACCCAGCATCAGCAGAGCTCATTACATCTCAGAGGGTCACACCACCTGTACCATTTTATCCAGCACAGCTTGAATGGCAGGAACCTCTCCACTGACCCTACTCGTGTGACAGCTGACGACGCAGGAAGTGCCGCTTCGCACTGCCTGCTGCCACCAAAGTCACGGCACAGCACTGTTTCATTCCTTCATGGAAACAGGGATCGGCAGTGGCCGCCCAAGCAGAGCAAGGAAGACCCAGCAGCCCACTGCCCTCGGCGTGAGGTTAGGTATATTTCTCTGCTCACCACCATTCTTGGAAGAAATAGAAGGATTCAAAAGCACCCAAATGGTAAACGGCCAAACTACAAGAGGAGCAGGCATCCAACAGAGAATGGCTCATCAAACTAATGGCTCATGGGGAATCTCCTCCCCTCTTTTATCACACACACTTGTTCCACAGAGATGCCACTTCTACTGAGGTCATGTTTACATATATTCCCCACCAACACCTCTCTTTTATTTGACTCAGGAAGCATGGAAACCTTTCCTTAATGCAACTCCAAAGGCGTTTACAACGGACATACGCTCTCGGGTACTTTCACGTCGTCCCCTTGAGCCACAATGAATGCTCAGAAGGCAATGTTCCTGGCACAGCAATAATAAAGGAACTCATCTAGCTTTTATATAATCATGACGCAACTATAAGAGCAAGCAACCATATTATAGCTAGGGAAGACTTTAAGAGCTTTTTAGCACTCTGTCAGGTTTTTTCAATTCTGCTTTCCTTCCCTGCCACAAATACCAACAAGGAAATAGTTGTGTTGGAGTAATCAAGAAGTAATCAGAAACAGAACAAAGCAAAAGTCATTGCAATCCTGTCATGCCGGGCCTGCAAAGGGTTTCCCTCTTCCCGGCCTTTCTTCCTTTTGCTCCTGTAAGTCTCTGAACCTTTGTCCCACTGTTGATTTTTCTTGTAGGAGAAGAGCAATTACATTGCAAAATGTATCACCCTAAAGGTAGTGTGTAGACCTCTATCCTAACATAGCCAAATAACCTTTATTGTTTTGTTTCTGATTCACAAAACTTCCTTCTTTTGCATCTCCATACTTGAGGGGCTGACAATGGGAAAATGCCAAGACACATCGAGTCTTTCATACAATTGTACAGTGGGTTTGGTTGGAAAAGCCCTTTAAAGATCACCGAGTCCACCCCTCTGCCATGGGCAGGGACATCCTTCACTAGGTCACGTTGCTCAAAGCCCCGTCCAAGCTGTCCTTGAACCCTGCCATGATGGCGCATCCACAACTTCCCTGGGCAAACCTGTTCCAAGTCTCTCACCACTCTCATTGTAAACATTCTTCCTTATGTGCAATCAAAATCTACCCTCCTTCGGTTTAAAACCATTGCCCCCTTGTCCTGTCACGACAGGCCCTGGTAAAAAGTCTGTCTCCATCTCTCTTATCAACCCCCTTTATATATTGAAAAGGCACAATAAGGTCCCCCCAGAGCCTTCTCTTCTCCAGGCTGAAGAACCTCAACTCCTTCAGCCCTTCTTCATAGGGAGGTGTTCCAGTCCTTTGACCATTTTTGTGGCCCTCCTCTGGACCAACTCTAACAGGTCCATGTCTTTCTTGTAGTGTGGGCCCCAGAGCTACATGCAGTACTCCAGCTATGGTCTCACGAAAGCGTGGTAGAGGGGGAGCACCACCTCCCTCGACCTGCTGGCCATGCTACTTGTTATGCAGCCAAGGACAGATTGGCTTTCTGGGCAACAAGAGCACGTGGCCAGCTCATGTCCCATTTGTCTCCTACCAGTACCCCCAAGTCCTTCTCTGCAAGGCTGCTCTCAATCCAGTCCTCCCACAGCCTGTATTGATATTGCGGATTGCCCCAACCCAGGGGCAGACCTTGCTCTTGGCCTTGTTGAACTGCACGAGGTTCACATGGGCCCACTCCTCCAGCCTGTCAAGGTCCCTCTGGGTGGCATCCCTTCCTCTAGCAAATCGACTGCACCACTCAGCTGGTAGCATCTGCAAACTTGCTGTGGGTGCACTCAATCCCACTCACTATGTCATTGATGAAGATACTAAATACTACTGGTCCCAGTACGGACCCTTGAGGAATACCACACCTTACTGGTTTCCACTTGGACATTGAGCCACTGACTCAGCCAGTTCCTTATCCATCTAACTGTCCGCCTGTCAAACCCATATCTTTCCAATTAGGCGGCCAATATGATTTGGGGGACCATGTGGGGAACACCCTGCACGTGTTCTCCCACTGACCCCTAGTCTCTTCATGGAAACTCCTTGCCTGGCCTGGGTTGCCACTCTGCACTTTGAGGACTGCAGTAGACATGGGTTTGCATTCTTGTGCTACAGACAAGCGTGCCTGGGTGAGCACACGTATGCCTATGAAAGCCTTCCTCTTTACAGCTGTAAACCTCAAAGGGTGTACGGGAACTGCCCCTGCACTCAGACAGTTGCAACAGATGTGACCTTCCCCAGTGGATCAGACGCCCTGAGGTTGAGCTGTAGCTCATGACAACAAGCAAGGCAAGAGTTAGAAACATACAGGAATGAACAGATCAGGTGGAATACATTTCTGAGGCCAAACTTACTGAGCAGAAGCAACTCAAATTGCATGGTACTCCATCAGGCACACGGTTGTGTTAACTGTGACAAGCAAGGAAATGACCATCTGTTCTGCTATAGCCTCTACACACAGAGCTCCACGAGTCTTCTCTCCAACCCTACACAACTTGCAGCTTTGCTTCTGACCTTCTCCTAATTGGCAAAAACATATCAGGAGAGGATAACGCACTACAATCCCACCAAGAAGGCAGGTATATTTCTCTGCTCACCACCATTCTCGGAAGAAATAGAAGGATTCAAAAGCACCCAAATGGTAAACGGCCAAACTACAAGAGAGCAGGCATCCAACAGAGAACGGCTCATCAAACTCATGGCTCACGGGGAATCTCCTCCCCTCTTTTATCACACACACTTGTTCCACAGAGATGCCACTTCTACTGAGGTCATGTTTACATATGTTCCCCACCAACAAGAACAGAACACCATGATACCCTCACAGCTCCTGCCTTTCACACTCCCTGCAGCATGAGCAAGAGGCACGAACACACGACACATTGCTAAACGAAGCTCTGCTGATAATTACAAGGAAACCTACTTACGTAGGAGACCAGGTAAAGAACAACAAAAACATAAATCAGACAAGCAAGGCAAGGAAGCATTAGAAGAGAAAGTGGTGTCAGAGCAACTCACCCGAGGAGGACGTCTCAGTCTTCACTGCAGGCGTGGAAAGTCATCCCAGAGAGCACCTAGAAGTCATTCAGATCTCAAGCTGCAAGTGCAGCCCTAAAGTCTTACTCTGGACTACGCAGCAGGGGTTTCATTCTAAGAAACAGTCATGGGCTCTCAGCAATTTTTCTACTCTGTGGCCTGCTCATCTCCCACAAATATGAAGCCGTAAGTGTAAGCCCCTTCTCATGGGCTTCTTTCTCAAGCTAAGTCTTCTGAGAAACTACAACAGATGCTCTTTTAGCTTCTGCTTCATTTTCCTCACACCTAAATTTCTGTCTTAGGTGCCTGAAGTAAGTATTTGCTGCAAAAAAACACACACAGTTTCAAATGCAAAAGCAGCACCCAGAAATGGGCAAAATGAACCACGACCTTCCAGGAAATAAAGGCCTGAAAGAAAGGGTCATGACAACTATGAAGCAATTCTCCATCGCAATGTTCCAGGGAGATACAGATGGATGAAAGAGGTTTCACACAGGAATTATAAGCTGTTCTACACATGCATCATTGTTCTCTGCCCACAGTTATTGCACAAACACTTCAGGATTGGAGGACTACCATTGCTTTCAGGACAGGAAACCAGGATCACAGCCAAAACGGCACAGGCCTTGGCACCAGGCATGAAATCAAACCACTGCTCAGCCAAAACACCTAGACTCGCCCAGTTTCCTGCCTCAAAGCCAGCCTCTCACCCTCCTTGCACAACATTCACAGTCATTACTTGCACCATGGTCAATATCCAATGTTTTGGCCATATGTCAGCCGCAGGCAAAAGAGCATGTCATTACGTGCCATCTTAGGGAAACACAAGTCTATCAAAGTCTTTCTTGGCACCTGAACACCTTCAAGGTACGGATGGAAACTGCTCCCCAGCCCAACAATTCTCACAGAGCTTTCAACGTTTCAAGGTTACCAGCCACAATGAGGCCCAGCTTTAGACCTGGACAACTAACAAGCAAGAATGGGAAACCTACACAAGTGAAGGCGTCATAGCTTAACATTTCAGATCATGTCAGCTGTAGGAGGTACACAAAGAAGGCTGTCTACTTGGCAAATACTCCACAGGAGGCTCACACAGCAGCTCACACCAAAGACCAGAGCCACAGTTCCTCAAAGGAATTTCTTTGGACGACACAATAGGGAAAATGCATGGAATCACCACTCCGGGCCTCTTACAATTAGGACAAACGGAACTTTTACACGGCATGTACGGGACAGTCAGACAAATGTAACAGATGCGATCTTCCACACACTGTCAGAACAAAGGCCCACCTTCAGATCATGACAACGAGCAAGGCAAGAACTTAACACACGCAGAAGAGGAAGGGAGCACAACATACTCTTCCAGATTACGGCACTTTCCTCTTCCAATGCTCCATTACGGCATTTCTCATAAGTACCTAATTAAGCTGTTAGTTAAGAACTGATGACAACCTGCAAACACACAGGAAGAACCTCCCAGGGCTCCCCCACGCAGCTGGAATAACATGTCTTCTGGCTAAACTCGCTTGGGAAGACGAAACTCACATTGCATGACACCACAGCTGGGCACTGCACAGAGAAAGGAGCAAACCACAGCTCTTGTGCCCTTCAACAGCCAGCTCCTCACGCACAGCTCCCACGGACTCCCATCTCAAACCCTTCACACCTTGCACGGTGTTCTTTGACCCTCATCATTTGCAAGCACCTCATCATACAGCCAGTTGCCCACAACTATTTCTGTTCAGCATGCATCAGGATCACGCACGGACTACATAGCTGTCTTCACATCTCTGCACTAAGAGGGAGACAGATTGTCTGCTAAGCGCACTCAGAGGAGAACGTCAAGGGTCTGAAAGTAAAAGAAGGCGCTGTCCTCCAGGAGAGACTGCTCAGGGAACGGCGTGCAACACAGGAACGCCGTGATGAGAGCCAAAGGCCCGCTCTAAGAAGCTCCAGCCAGGCAGCAGGCTCCCTTCGCCGGCCTTCCCACAGGCCACTGTAACGCTGGTGACGCAACCCCACGCTCCCCTCCCCGCAGCAAGAGGCACCAGCACCCAGCGCGGTGCTGAACGCAGCTTTGCTTCCTTGGAACGACAGCTCCGCGCGCGGGACAGAGAGAAGAGCGGCCGGGGAAAGGGCAGAGAAGCAGAGAGGGAAGCGTCGCGGAGCAAGTGTGCTCAGAGGAACTCCACCGGGGAGCGGCGGGGTCGCGCGGCGGGCGCCGGCAGGGTCCTCCCGAGCAGCGGCGCGGGCTCGTCGGGCGGCGGCCGGGCCGGGAGGGTGTCGCAGCAGCTGCCGCCCGACAAGCGGAGCTGGCTCTTGCGCGTCGCCGGTAGCGACACCTCGTGCGAGTAGGAGTGCAGGAAGGCGCGGACGCCGTCGATGCCACGAAGTGCGAGGCCGGACGGCCGCGCAAGGCGCCGCTGCCGCCGCCAGCAGCTGCGAGCGGCGCCAGCGCCGCAGGCGCAGCGCCAGAGCAGCAGCAGGAAGGCGAGGAAGAGCAGGACACGGCCGCCACGGCCCACCACCAGCCACCGCGTCAGGCTGCCGGCCGCCTCGCCCGGCGCCGCCGCCGCGCTGCCCAGCTCCGCAGCAGCTCGGCCACGCTCTCGGCCAGCACCACCGTCAGCGTCGCCGTGGCCGACAGCGCCGGCCGCCCGTGGTCCTTCACCACCACCACCAGGCTCTGCCGCGCCGCGTCGCGGGCCAGCGGGAAGCGCGCCGTCCGCACCTCGCCGCTGTGCAGCCCCACGCGGAACAGCCCCGGCTCCGTCGCCTTGGCCAGCTCGTACGACAGCCACGCGTTCTGCCCCGCGTCCGCGTCCACCGCCACCACCTTGGCCACCAGCGCCCCGGGCTCCGCCGAGCGCGGCGCCAGCTCCACGCCCGCCCACCCCGCGCCCCGCCCGCCGCCGCCGCCGGCGGGTACAGCACCTGCGGCGCGTTGTCGTTCTCGTCCACGATCACGAGCCGCACCGACACGTTGCTGCTCAGCGCCGGCGCGCCGCCGTCCTCCGCCCGCACCCACAGCCCCACCTCGCGCACCTCCTCGTAGTCGAAGGAGCGCAGCGCGTACAGCGCGCCCGTCTCCGCCTGCACCGACACGTACGACGACAGCGGCGCGCCCCGCACCCGCCCCTCCGACAGCCGGTACCGCACGCGCGCGTTCTGCCCCCAGTCCGCGTCCGACGCCCGCACCGTCAGCACCAGCGCGCCCGCCGCGTTGTTCTCGGGCAGCCGGGCGCTGTAGCGCGCCTCCGCGAACACCGGCGCGTTGTCGTTCACGTCCAGCACCCGCAGCGCCAGCACCGCGCTGCTCCACAGCGCCGGCGACCCGCCGTCCGCCGCCCGCACCGTCACGTTGTACTCCGCCACCGCCTCCCGGTCCAGCTCGCTCGCCGTCACCACGCGGTAGTAGTCCTCAAACGACCGCTCCAGCCGGAACGGGACGCGCTCGGCGATGCTGCACCGCACCTCGCCGTTCGCCCCGAGTCCCGGTCCTGCACGTGCAGCAGGGCCACCACCGTCCCCGCGGCGCGTCCTCAGAGATCGCGCCAGCGAAATCAATGTCAGTTCGGGCGCGTTGTCGTTCACGTCTGTCACGCTGATCGCGACTTTCGCCGTGTCGAAAAGGCCGCCGCCGTCCCGTGCCTGCACCTCCAGTTCGTAGGAGTCGCCTTCCTCGAAGTCCAGGCTCCGCACCAGCGTGATCGCTCCCGTCTCAGACTCCAGCTGGAAAATCCGCGAGGCTTTCTCTGTGTTTTCTTGAACAAGTATTTCACGTGCCCGTTCAGCCCCTCGTCGGCGTCGGCGGCCGTGACGCTGACGAGGACGGAGCCCACGGGCACGTCCTCCGGCACACGCACCGTGTACTCCGCCTGGCTGAACACGGGCGCGTTGTCGTTCGCGTCCAGCACCGCCACGCGGATCCGCGCCGTGCCCGTCCGCGCCGGCTCTCCGCCGTCGCTCGCCCTCAGCACCAGCTCGTGAAACGCCGCCTCCTCCCGGTCCAGCGCCTTCGCCAGCACCAGCTCGGGACGCTGAGCCCCGCCGGGGCCGCCTGCACGGCCAGCGAGAAGTGCTCGTCGCCGCTCAGCTCGTACCTCTGCAGGGAATTCGGTCCCACGTCCGGGTCGTGAGCCTCGGCCAGGGGAAACCGCGACCCCAGCGCTGTCGTCTCGCTCATTCTCTCTCCATCTCAACTTCCTTGAAGCTGGGCGCGTTGTCGTTAATGTCCGTGATTTCCACTTCGATGCCGTAAACCTGCATTTCCCCCTCCACTATCACCTCACAGCGCAGCACGCATTTCTGCACACTCCGCAGAGCTGCTCTCTGTCTAGCCTCTCCGCCGTCACTAAATGTCCCGTCTTCCCGTGCAGAGCGAAGTACTGCGTCCTCTGTCGGAGACATACGGACGCCGCTGTCGCGGAGCGCCGGCAGGTCCAGCCGCAGGTCCTTGGCCACGTCGCCCACGAACGAGCCCTTCGGCATCTCCTCGGCAACCGAGTAGCGCAGCTGCCCCCACGCCGCCTCCCACGCCGACACCAGCACGCACCACAGCACGGCTCGCTCCCGCCGGCCCCACCGCCTCCCCGCCGCGCACATCGCCGCCGCGGCTCCGCCGGCACCGCACCACCGCCGGACGCTCCCCGCCGACGAACGCCGACCCGCCGCCCGCTCCGCTCCGCTCCGCTCCGGCCGCTCCGGCTCCCGCTCCCGCTCCGGCTCCCGCTCCGGCTCCGCCGCTCCGCTCCGCTCCGGCTCGCCGCTCCCGGCCGCTGCCGCCGGCCCCTCCGCCTCGCTGCAGCACGGCTCCGCACCGCGGGGACGCTCGCAGACCGCCCGGACGCCGAGCCACCCACCCACCCAGCCAGCCAGCCAGCCAGCCGGGCCGCAGCGGGCGGGGCTGCCTGCAGCGCTCCGGCCTTCCTCTCGCTCCTCCTCGGTCAACAGCGGCGCCCGCAGCCTCCTCCCGGCACTGCAGGCACCGAGCGCTGCCGAGCGCTGCCCGCCCTGCCTTTGCCACGGGCAGCTCGCGGGGACGGGGCCGCCGCCGCGGACACATCGGTTCCCGTCCAGCCCTGATCTCCGGCGCTGGCTTGTCTCCAGCCGAGCTCCTCTTTCAGCCTCCAGGCCATCCGACCACAAAGAAATCACACGCCTCCCGTGGGCGGGCGATTTCTACCGCACGGGAAAAATGTTCTTGTAATGGTGAAATAAAGTTTGTAATATGACGTGTGGATATTACGTGTCTTATTGCATTAGTCCAAAAGCACAATCTCCACCACGAGTTGCACAGCTTTTGCAGTAGTCGTGCTTGAATGACTTTTCCTCACCCTTTCTGCAGATCAAAACGGCCTCATACTGGAACGCCAGCAGCCACATTACTTTCCCAACCCCAACCAACAGTACAAGGCAGCAGCGGAGATCCCCCCTCAAAAGAAGTCCTCCTCAGGGACGGCCCTGCCCTCTCCATTTTGTCACTTCTCACCTGCACATCGGAGGCTGCTCTGAAGCAGCCTCCATTTCTCCCCCTTCTCCAACCACCACTTCGGAAGTTTGGGTGACAGCCTTACACTACAGGCCGTGCTTCCACTTAGGACTCAGCGCTCCATTCTAGAGTAAGTCAGCAGCAGGCAGCGATGCACATGCACTCTCTCGTGCTGGGTCCATTACAAAAAGAAACTCACACATAAAGCAAACCCTTAGACTGAAACGCTATCAACCAGGCAAAGTAGAACTGTTGGGGAAAAAAGAATAGGAAAAGAAGAGAGGCTCTGAAACACAAAAGGTGATTTTGGGCGGCAGGGAGGGAGATCCCATTCTACGCCTTAAAGAGAGATCTGGAACCGTAGAAAATACCACCCACGATGGAAAATAATGAGAAATAGCTGCACAAAGAACTCAAGAAATAATGCCTGGACAAAATTAATCCTCCCACTAGCACTGCCATTTTGCAGCAGCCTTCCCTCAAAAGATGTGACGGCACATGGCAGAGGTGGAGGAACAATCTCCTTTCATGCAGCCTCAGTGCACGTTTCCTTTGGGAGTCCAACACTAAACAGCATTAACCAACGGGTTTTTGCTCACTGTCAAACAATGTCCATCGCTTCGGGAAAAGCGATCGGGAAGGAAACATCAACACCAAGCGTCAACCACATTTTACTAACGCGTCATGTAGAATTAGCAGATCTCATTGTACAGAGGAAGGATCGCCTTCACGTTACTAACACACACCATTGTAGACAGCACAGGTTTTGTAGACCATTTTTTGCCTTGAATGGTGGAACCTCTCCACTGACTCAACTCGTCTGACAGCTGATGACACAGGAGGTGCCAGTTCGCACTGCCAAAAAAGCGGCGGTACAGGATTATTTCATTCCTTCATGGAAACAGAGATCGGCACTAACTGCCAAAGCAAACAAAGACCAACAGCCCACTACTCTGCTGGTAAAACAGGCACTATTCCAAAAGAGGCTGAGGGACTGAATTCCTCGGTTTCCTATTCCCCTGTCAAGGGGATCAACCAGGGCCAAGCACCTCTCTTTGGGAAAAAGGGATCGGAAAAGAGACAGGCTCTGAACTACAAAAGGCAGTTTGTTGGGTTTTTTGAGGTTCCATTCTACACCTTCCCCTGTGTATGAAAGACAGATCAGGGACGGTAAAAAAGAGGGAACTAACGCTAGCAGAAAGAACTTGGAAAAATCATGCCTGGATAAAATGTATCCTCCCATTAATGCTGCCATTTCTGCAGCAGCCTTCTCCAAAACATGGCAGGCACTCCACGGAAGAGGGGAACATTCACTAGGGAGGAACAATCTGTAACTTCTCCATGCATGGAGCACACATGCACCTTTCCTTTGGGAAACACCATTAACCAAGGGTTTGCATCCAGCTATCAACCACGTCCAAGTACATCGGCTTGGGAAAAAAGTGATCGGGAAGGAAAAAGCTCCAACACCGAGCGTCCACCGCATTTTCCCGACTCTGTCGTGCAGAATCATTAATTTACCGCGTTCACCGTTACGAACTCAAACGAGAGTCGTAGTCAAAACCTCTCAGCTGAACCCGAACCTCTGACCACCAAAGAACCAAGAAGTGCCGCCGCTAGCTGCCTGCTCTGAGTGGAAGGGCTGGCCCGTTCCTTTCTTCATTCCTTCCTTCATGGAGACACGGATCAGCACTTCCCATCCACCCACCCGGGGAAACCAGGAGAAAGAGGACGGAGGTTCAGAAAGGGTACAGGGTCTCATTCGGTACAGGAAGGGTACGCCTTCGCCGTTACTAACACACACCACTGTAGACAGCACAGGTTTTGTAGACCCTTTCTTTGCCTTCTCGACACCCAGCATCAGCAGAGCTCATTACATCTCAGAGGGTCACACCACCTGTACCATTTTATCCAGCACAGCTTGAATGGCAGGAACCTCTCCACTGACCCTACTCGTGTGACAGCTGACGACGCAGGAAGTGCCGCTTCGCACTGCCTGCTGCCACCAAGACACGGCACAGCACTGTTTCATTCCTTCATGGAAACAGGGATCGGCAGTGGCCGCCCAAGCAGAGCAAGGAAGACCCAGCAGCCCACCGCCCTCGGCGTGACGTTAGGAAAGGCTCAGAGGCAAGGACTGCGCGGGCTTACAGACCTGCGGGGCGTCGGCGTCGGCGTCGGCGGGCGGCTCTCCCGCGCCGGCGCTGCTGCTCGGGCTCCGCTTCCCGCAGGGCTCCCCGCCCAGAAGCTCCTCCGCGGGCAGGCTGGGCAGCGGCGGCGGCGGCGGCAGCCAAGCGGCCTCGGCGACGGCGCGGCCCGGCGCCACGCACAGGTTGTAGGAGTAGGGCAAGGTGCCCTCGCAGAAGTCGGCCGGCAAGGCGCCGCCGGCCACGGAGAAGCGCTGCGCGCCCAGGCAGCGCAGGACGGCGGGCGGCCCGGCCCGGCGCACCCGCGCCAGCACGGCCAGCGCCACGCTCAGCAGGAACAGGGCGGAGAGGAGCGCCAGCGCCAGCACCAGGTAGAACTGCAGCTCCGCCGGCGACTCGCCGCCCGCCGCCCGCTCGCTCAGCTCCGGCAGCGCCTCCTGCAAGCTCTCGGCCAGCACCACGTGCAGCGTGGCCGTGGCCGACAGCGCCGGCTGCCCGTGGTCCTTCACCACGGCCACCAGCCGCTGCTTCGCCGCGTCCCTCGCCGACACGGCCCGCGCCGTCCGCACCTCGCCGCTGTGCAGCCCCACGCGGAACAGCGCCGGCTCCGGCGCCTGCACCAGCTCGTACGACAGCCACGCGTTGCGCCCCGCGTCCGCGTCCACCGCCACCACCTTCGCCACCAGGTACCCGGCCTCGGCCGACCGCGGCACCACCTCGAACGCGCGCCGCCGCCCCCCCCCCGCCCCGCCGCCGGCCACAGCACCCGCGGCGCGTTGTCGTTGCGGTCCAGCACGAAGACGCGCACCGTCGCCGTCGAGCTCCGCGCCGGCGCCCCGCCGTCCTGCGCCCGCACCGCCACCGCGAACTCGCGGCACTCCTCGTAGTCGAAGGAGCGCTGCGCGTACACCGCGCCGCTCCGCGCCTCCACCGACACGTACGGCGCCGCGCCCGCCGCGCCCGCGCTGCCGCCCGCCAGCCAGTAGCTCACGCGCCCGTTGGCGCCCGCGTCCGCGTCCCGCGCGCGCACGCGCAGCACCGGCGCGCCCGCCGCGTTGTTCTCCGCCACGTAGGCGCTGTAGGCGGCCTCCTCGAACACCGGCGCGTTGTCGTTCACGTCCGACACCTCCAGCACCAGCGCCGCGCGGCTCCACAGCGCCGGGCTGCCCCGGTCCCTGGCCACCACCGTCGCCCGCTGCTCGGGCGCCTGCTCCCGGTCCAGCGCGCTCGCCGTCACCACCTTGTACGAGCCGCCCGACGACGCCACGATCGACAGCGGCGCCTCGCCCGACAGCTCGCACCACACCTGCCCGTTCTCCCGGAGTCCCGGTCCATCACGTTCAGGAGGGCCACCACCGTGCCGGCCGGCGCGTCCTCGGGCACCGGGCTCGACACCGACAACACCGTGATTTCGGGCGCGTTGTCGTTCACGTCCAGCACCTCCACCTCCACCTTGCAGTGCGCCACCAGACCGCCCCCGTCCCTCGCCTCCACCAGCAGCGTGTAGCCTCGCGTGTCCTCGAAGTCCAGCGCCTCCTGCAGCGTGATCGCCCCGCTCTCCGCGTCCACCACGAACTTCTCAAGCACCTTGGCCGGCGTTTCCCGAAGCCGTAGGTGATGCGGGCGTTGGTGCCGGCGTCGGCGTCGGAGGCGGAGACGTTCAGCACCGGCGAGCCCGCGGCGCGTCCTCGCGCAGGCTCGCGCGGTACCGGTCCTGCGCGAACACGGGGGGGTTGTCGTTGGCGTCGGTGACGTTGATGCAGAGCTGGGCGGTGCCGCTCCGGGGCGGCTCGCCGCCGTCCACCGCCGTCAGCACCAGCCGCAGGCTCTGCTCGCTCTCCCGGTCCAGCGCGCGCCGCAGCACCAGCTCCGCGAACTTGCTGCCGTCCTGGCTCTCCTTCGCCTCCACCGCGAAGTACCCGTTCGCCTCCAGCTCGTAGCCCTGCAGCGAGTTGCTGTGCCCACGTCCCCCCCAAAAAGCGGGCGCCGGGAGAAGTCAGCTCGTTGATCTCCAGCTGGAAACGGTCTCGCAGGAAGCGCGGCGCGTTGTCGTTGACGTCCTGGATGGCCACCTCGACGTGGAAAACGTTGAGCGGGTTCTGCAGCAGCGCCTCGAAGCTGACGGAGCAGGACGCCGCCTCGCCGCACAGCTCCTCCCGGTCCAGCCTCTCGCTCACGTACAGGTTCCCGGTCTCCCCGCTCACGCCGAAGTAGTGCTTCTCGGCGCTGAGCCGCAGCTTGCGTGCCGGCAGCTCCGCCGGGCTCAGCCCCAGGTCCCGCGCCAGCGGCCCCACCAGCGAGCCTCTGCCCAGCTCCTCGGCGATGGCGTAGCGGATCCGCTCCGGCGCCGCCCGGCAGCACAAGCCCAGCAGCAAAGCGGGCAGCAGCACTCGCCCGGCTGCTCGCCGGCGGCTCTGCCTCTGCCTGCCCGCCATTCTCGGCAGCGCTCGCCGCGCTCCTCCCTCCTGCCGCTGCCTCCCTCCCTTCCAGCCGCTCTCCGCAGCGAGCGCAGGGGCCGCCGGACGGCAGCGATCTCGGCGCCGGCTCGGACGCCGCCGCTCCCCGCGCCGCCTCTCGCCTCTGCTGCCCGTGCCGCTGCCGCTCTGGCCGGCGCCGTGCGAGCGAGCAGCCTGCGGGGGCACGACGCTGCGGCGGCTCCGGCTCCGGCTCCGGCCCCGGCTGCGGCTGCGGCTCCAGCGCCGCTCCGCGTCGGCCAACAGCGGCACCCGGAGGCGCCGCGACGCCACCGCAGCGGCTGATGGCCGCGCTCCCAGGGGCCCGGGATTTGACTACTGGTTCAGTGGCTGCACCCAGCTTTGGGGTCTCTCTTTATTAGACTCAGGAATTACTGACAATAAGATAGACCTCTACGATTGTCTTTCTGATTCACAAAACTCCTTCTTTTGCATCTCCATACTTGAGGGGCTGACAATGGAAAATACCAAGACACGCTCGAGTCTTTCATAGAATTGTACAGTGGGTTTGGTTGGAAAAGCCCTTTAAAGATCATCGAGTCCACCCCTCTGCCATGGGCAGGGACATCCTTCACTAGGTCAGGTTGCTCAAAGCCCCGTCCAAGCTGTCCTTGAACCCTTCCAATGATGGCGCATCCACAACTTCCCTGGGCAACCTGCTCCAGTCTCTCACCACTCTCATCATAAAACATTCTTCTTATGTCAATCAAACCTACCCTCCTTCGGTTCAAAACCGTTGCCCCTTGTCCTGTCACGACAGGCCCTGGTAAAAAGCCTCTCTCCATCTTTCTTATCAACCCCCTTTATATATTGAAAAGGCGCAATAAGGTCCCCCAGAGCCTTCTCTTCTCCAGGCTGAAGAACCTCAACTCCTTCAGCCCTTCTTCATAGGGAGGTGTTCCAGTCCTTTGACCATTTTTGTGGCCCTCCTCTGGACCAGCTCTAACAGGTCCATGTCTTTCTTGTAGTGTGCCCCAGAGCTACGCCGTACTCCAGCTATGGTCTCACGAAAGCATGGGAGAGGGGGAGCACCACCTCCCTCGACCTGCTGGCCATGCTACTGTTATACAGCCCAGGATATGATTGGCTTTCTGGGCAGCAAGTGCACATGGCCAGCTCATGTCCCATTTGTCTCCTACCAGTACCCCCAAGTCCTTCTTCACAAGGCTGCTCTCAATCCCCCACTCTTTACTGAAACTGGGGATTGCCCCAACCCAGGGGCAGGACCTTGCTCTTGGCCTTGTTGAACTGCACAGGTTCACATGGGCCCACTCCTCCAGCCTGTCAAGGTCTCTCTGGATGGCATCCCTTCCCTCTAGAATCGATGCACCACTCAGTTCGGTGTCATCTGCAAACTTGCTGTGGGTGCACTCAATTCCACTGTCTGGGTTATTGATGAACATATTCTTGAGATATCTTAAATAGTATTGGTCCCAGTACGGACCCTTGTGGGACCCACACATTGCTGGTTTCCAATTGGATGTTGAGCCATTGACTAGAGCTCTTTGGATGCAGCCATCCAGCCAGTTCCTTATCCATCTAACTGTCCAAGTGTCAAAGCTGTTCATGGAAACTCCTTGCCTGGCCTGGGTTGCCACTCTGCACTTTGAGGACTGCAGTAGACATGGGTTTGCATTCTTGTGCTACAGACAAGCGGTTGCCGAGCACGTATGCCTATGAAAGCCTTCCTCTTTACAGCTGTAAACCTCAAAGGGGTGTACGGGAACTGCCCCTGCACTCAGAAAGTTGGAACAGATGTGACCTTCCCCGGTGGATCAGATGCCATTCTACCCATGCATCGTCCTTCTAAATGCGAGTTATTAGACAAATACTTTCTCATCAGAAGACTGTCATTGCCTTTCAGGACAGCAGAGCTAGGATCAACGTGAACGGCCCAGGTCTTGGCACCAGCCATGAAATCAAACCATTGCCCAGCCAAAAACACATTGACTCACCTGGTTTCCTGGTTCAAAGCCAGTGTCTCACCCTCCTTGCCCTGCCTTCACAGCCTTTCGTTGAACCATGGACAATATCCAACTTTTGGCCATCTGTCAGCCACAGGCAAAAGAGCATTTCATTCAGCGACATTTTAGGGTGACAGAACTATCAAAGTCCTTGTCTTGGCGCCTCTAAGCCTTCAAGGTATGGATGGAACTAAGGTATGGATGGATGAAACCCGGTATTGATGCCATAGCAATTACAGCCCTCCAGGGAAATGCTTTTCTACCCTCAGCTATACTTCACCATCTCCCTTGACCCTCACCTGTATATAAAAGTCAGTTGAGCAATGTAGAGGAATGTCAGGAAGGTACTACCCCCAAGGATGGAATAAACAATGAGAAATAGCTGCAGCAACAACACAGAGAAATCATGCCTGGAGAAAAGGAATTCATCTGCCTAATGCTACTCTTTCTGCAGCGGCCTTCCTCCAAAAGCTGGGAGGGCAGACGGCGAGACTCCTTTCTTTCTTTACGCAGAAGAAAATTAATTTCTCTATTAATGGAACCTCACGCTCGTTCCCTTTGGAAATCCATTCCCAAAACAGCAATAAGCAACAGCTCTGTGTCCAATGCTATCAATCAGGTCCAAGTGCATCCCATTGGGAAAAAGCATTGAGAAAGGAAAAGAAGCTCTGCAACACAAACCCAACCCTGTTACAGAGTCTGTTATGCAGAGTCAAGCGCTTTCACGAGAAATCAAAAGGTTTCAGCTTCACCAGTTTTAGCTTCTACCATTTTACTCAGCACAAACTGAATGGCCAGCAACTGTCCACTGAGCCTACACGTAGGATGAAAAAGCTAGTGCCATGTCTCACTTCCTGCTCAGAATGGAAGGGGGTTACACTGTTCCTTCTCTCATTGCTTCATGGACATACAGACCAGCACTTCCCATCGACACCACCCAGGGAAACCCAAGGCAAAGAGGACAGAGGTTCAGAAAGGCTCAAGGAAAACAACGAGAGCGTGGGCTTGTAGGCGTGTGGCACGTCGGTGTCGACGGGCGGCTCTTCAGCGCTGGCACTGGTGCTCGGGCTCCACTTCCCAGAGGTGTCCCCGCTGAAAAGGTCCTCCGCCAGCAGGAGGACCATCATCACTCTACATGCACAGTTATTGCACAAACACTTTATTATTGTTGGAGGATTACCATTGCCTTTCAGGACAGGGAAACCAGGATCACAGCATGAATGGCACAGACCTCGGCACCAGCCATGAAATCAAATCGTTGCTCATCCAAAACCGCATTGACCCACCTAGTTTCCTGGTTCAAAGCCAGCCTCTCATGCTCCTTGCTCTGCGTTCACAGCCTCTAGTTGCACCATGGACAATATCCAACTTTTGGCCATCTATCGGCCACAGGCAAAAGAGCATTTCATTCCGCGACATTTTAGGGAAACAGAAGTCTGTCAAAGTCTTTGTCTCGTGCATTGGGTTTGCGTGGCAAGGCTTTGGTAGCGGGGGCTACAGGGGTGGCTTCTGTGAGAAGATGTCAGAAGCCTCCCTCCTGTATGACAGAGGCAGTTCCAGCTGGCTCCAAGATGGAGCCACCGCTGGCCAAACTGAGCCAATCAGCGACAGTGGTAGCACCTCCGGGATAACATATTTAAGAAGGGTTAAAACCTGCTGTGCAACAGCAGCTGGGAGAGAGGAGTGAGAATACGTGAGAGAAACAACTATGCAGACACCAAGGTCAGTGAAGAAGGAGGTGCTCCAGGTGCCGGAGCAGAGATTCCCCTGCAGCCCATGATGAAGACCATGGTGATGCAGGTTGTCCCCCTGCAGCACATGGAGGTCCATGGTGGAGCAGATATCCACCCTGCCGCCCGTGGAGGACACCGCGCTGGAGCGGGTGGATGTGCCCCGAAGGAGGCTGTGACCCTGTGGAGAGCCCGCACTGGAACAGGCTCTTGGAAGAACATGTGGCCCCGTGGAGAGGAGCCATGCTGGAGCACGTCTTCTGGCAGGACCTGTGACCCTTGCGGGTGACCTATGCTGAAGCAGTCCGTTCCTGAAGGACTGCACCCCATGGAGAGAACCCATACTGGAGCACATTGTGAAGATCTGCAGCCTGTGGAAGGAGTTGGTTGGAGAAGTTCGTAAAGGACTGTCTCCCATGGGTGGGACCCCACACTGGAGCAGGGGGAAGGGCGTGAGAGGAAGGAGTGGCAGAGACAACGCAGGATGAACTGACCGCAACCCCGTTCCCCGTCCCCCTGCACCTCTCGGCGGGAGGAGGTAGAGAAATCGGGAGTGAAGTTGAGCCCAGGAAGAAGGGAGGAGTGGCGGGAAGATGTTTTAAGATTGTTCTTCTTTCTCATTACCCTACTCTGACTTTCATTGGCAATACATTAAATTAATTTCCCCGACTCAAGTCTGTTTGGCCTGTGACAGTAATCGCTGAGTGATCTCCTGCCCTTATCTCGACCCATGAGCCTTTCATCGTATTTCCATCCACTTGAGGAGGGGGAGTGGCTTGGTGGGCACCTGGCGGCTCACCAAAGTTAACCCACCACATCTTGACAGCTGCAAGCCTTCAAGGTATGGATGGAAACTACTCTCCCAGCCCGATAATCTCTCATCTTTTCATCTTTTAATGGTTAAAGATTACCAGCCAAAATGAGGCCCAACTTTAGACCTGGACAAAGAAACAAGGCAAGAATGGGAAACCTACACAAGTGTAAGAATCATAGCTTCACGTTTCATATTGTGTCAGTTGTAGTAGGTACACAGAAAAGGTAACTCGTTGCTAACAAGCCCACAGGAGGCTCACACAGAAGTTCACACCGTAGACCACAGCCATGCTTCCTCAGAGTAATTTCTCTGGACAATAAAAAAGAGAATATGCATGGAACCACAACTGTGGGCCTCATCTAACACAAAGTAACAAACTGACCTTTAGACATTCCCTCTAGCCATTTCACACTATAGCACAGCGAACTCTTCCACCTGCCCCTGTCTCTGGACAGCAGAACTCTTCACCCTGGCCCAAATATCACGCAACAGGAAAGCTACCTCTGCAGACAGACACCACTGAAAGTAATGTTGTGCACACAACTCCTCAGAATCCAGCACTGCAACACGGATGCGTGCAAAGAGAATATTTTTCTGCTCATCCCATATAATTTGAAGAAGAAACAGAAAAGGTTCTAAAAGCCATGAGCGCTATGGAACTCAATTAAAGACCCACTCATCAAAGTCTCAGCTCAACGGCAACGTCATCCTTCTTCAGCAATGGGCAACTTGGAAGATACAGTACACTACCACGTGTAATGCAAAGTTGACACTGTGCCTAATAACCGTCATTCCCAGGAATCATCATGCAACAGGAAAGCAAACTGATGAACCACAACTTGGCCAGTTGGAGTCCAAGAAAGGCAATATCCAAAATAAGACACCTTCAGACTCATTTTATGTAGGCCAGCAATAAACCCTGGGAATCAACAAAACACATGCCATGTCTCCACCAGTAACATCCTCACGCACAGCACCACCTAGACTCTCCTCAAACCCTTCACAGATTGCATGGTTTCAGTGATCTTCGTCATGTGCAGATGGACTACACCCAAAGACAAGTTGCTCAGAAAACTGCTCCTTACCATGGAGAATATGTGACTTCTCACCATGTGTATGTGACAAGCAAGAGCATTTCTTCCAGTTTGCATTTGAAGGAAACACATCTATGGAAGTCTTTCTCTTTACAGCTGTAAACGTGAAAGGCATGTACGGACAGTCAGACAAATGGAACAGATGCGATCTTCCACACACTGTCAGAGACAAAGGCCACC
>NW_026114475.1:240636-289215 GCF_018139145.2 Gymnogyps californianus | reverse complement strand
ACGAGGCCGCCAACCTGCGGCGCCAATTTCAGGTAGGGACGTGATCCGATCTTCGGTCCGGGGACGGCGTTGCCGGCGCGGAGGAGAGGCTGAATTTCCCCGCGCGCTCCCCAACTTGCCCAGCTCCCCGCCGTGGGGCGGCGGGGGGGGGGCGTTCAGCAAACCCTCTCCCACCGCCCCAGGAACTTCTTCGAGACCACCAGCTACTGGAGGAAGCCTCCGGCCAACCCAGCGACAGCTACAGCCGACAGAACCGACACCGGGAACGCCGCGAGCTGCACCGGCTGTGGCGTTCCCACGCGGAGACCGAAGGACGGAAGCGCAAAGTGTTGCGGCTGCAGGACGGAGCGGACGCCTCTTCCGGCGAGGAGGAGGAAAATGGCGGCACCCGTGGCAAAGGGGAGCGCAGCATCGATATCCAGGTGACCTCTGCATCCTTCTCCTCTCCTGGGAAGCAGGATCCGGCCATCCGGGCCCCTGACGTTCTTTTTTATCTCTGCAGGATGTCAAATTCAAGCTCCGTCACAACGTGGATGAGCTCCAGGCCGTATCCAGCTCGACCCTCTCCTCCTCGCGGCTCGCCCTGCTCAAGCTGGTGCTGTGCAGGGGGCTTTACCCCCAGCTAGCCGTGCCCGACCAGCTCAACAGCGGCCGCAAGGATTCCGATCAGGTCCGCGTCCTCTCCCTGCCCCGTTACCCGGCAGCTCCTCCCTCTCCCTCAACGCCCTTTTTACCCTTGCTGCAGATTTTTCACACCAAAAACAAGCAAGGCGTCGTGCTTCATCCCACCTGCGTCTTCGCTACCAACCCGGAATTGCTCCACGCCAAAGAGGGACCGGAGCGCGGCGGAACCAAAGGTGGGGTCAACCCCAATCCCGGAGGAATTGGCTCCGTTTCATCTCTGGTTTTTAGCGCGTCGGGATGAAAACGCCGCCGGCCTCGGGGTTTGGCGAATCCCTGATGTTGGGGATGGGGAGAGGTTTGGGGGTCCGGCTGAGCCGCCCCCTTCTTGCCCCCTGCAGACCCCACGGAGGGGCTGAGCCGCCGCCACCAGCTCCTCGCTTTTGTTTCGCTGCTGGAGACCAACAAACCTTACCTGGTGAACTGCGTCCGGGTACCGGCCCTACAGGTGAACCCTTCGCTCTCTTCCTCTTCCTCTCCAAACCCTCTGGTAGCCTTCGTCACCCCAAACCCGTTGCGTTTTGTTCCTCCAGGCTCTCCTGCTCTTCTCCCGCTCGTTGGACACCAGCGCGGACTGCGCCCGGCTGGTTGCGGATGGCTGGCTGGAGATTACCGTCCCCGATCCGGATTCTGCCTTGCGTCTGCTCTCCGCGGCACTCCAGCTTCGTTCCGCTTGGGAAAAACTCCTCCACCAGCTGCTGGAAGGTCGGAGAGAGGAGTCGGGCTGCCGGCCGAGCTCCCGGGATGTATCCGTGCTCACCCGGGGGCTGCTGGAGTTCCTGCAGACGGAGGTGAGGTGGCCGTAACCGCGGGGTGCGGATGCTTTTAATCCGTCTCCGGCGTTTTGCGTGGGATTGAAGGCCGAAAGGAGGAGGAGGAGGAGGAGGAGGAGGAGGAGGAGGAGGAGGAGGAAGGGAGCTGGTGCGCCCACCCCGACATCCCCGCGTCCTCTTACAGGTGCCGTATCGCCTGCGCCAGCTCACCGGCCTGGAGAAACAAAACCTCTACATCGGTCCCCAAACCGTGGCTGCAGCTCCCCGCCTTCCGGGCCTTTTCCAGGGGACGGAGATGAAACCGGACGAGGTGAAAGGCGGCCAGAGGGTCACCGATTTTCTCACCTACAACTGCCTGGCCGTGAGTGTACGACCCCTCTCCTCGCCCTGCCCGCTCTGCCTGCCGCCGGGAATCCGAACTCGGGGGGTGTGGGGGGGGAATCCGAGCAATTCCCCTTCGCCCTTTGTATATCCCGCAGACGGACACGGATCTCTACAGCGACTGCTTGCGGAGCTTCTGGACGTGTCCCCACTGCGATCTCCGCATGCCCTTCACCCCCCTGGAGCGCATGTGCCACGAAAGCGCTTGCCGGCCCTCCGAGGGTGAGTTTTCCCCGCTCCCCAAGGGACAATTCGGGGAGAACCGGCCTGGATTTTTCCTGGGGGAAGCCCCCCCACGACATCTCTGCTCCGCGAGCGAGGAGAGAGGTGGTGGTGAGCCCGGCCGTACCCGCGCCGGCTTTTGAGGAGCGTCCCTCGAGGGTGCCGCCGAAGGTCGCGTTTTTGGGGGCGCGACGAAAAGGGTCTTGCTTTCCTTCTGATCCCCCCCCCGTTTTTCTCCGCGTTTTCCCCCAGATTCCCTGGAAGAAGAATCCGAAAACTCCTCCAAAACCTCCGCCCTTCACAGGTCCTACCGCTGCAACGTTTGCCAGCAGGATTTCACCTTCACCCCCACGGAGATCCTGCGTCACAAGAAGCAGCACCGGTGACCGGGACTCGCCGGGATGCCGTCACCGGTTGGGGATGGAGACGGTGTTCGAACACCACGATGATGTTGGGGTCCTCCTTCCATCCTCAGGGAGAAACAGGGGACCCCTGTAACGGGGAGGGGGGCAAGCCTTCCTATTTCCGTGGCTTTCCGGTGAGTCTGGCTGGATCCCAAAAGGGATTTGGTGTTTTAGGGATATTCTGGTGGCTCCCGCAGCTCAGCGCCGATGCTCGGGTAGGGGCGACCTGATTTCACTCCCTTTTTTTTTTTTTAAAAAAAAAAACCACAAAAACCACCCAAACCTGTAAATAAATAGCTTTTTTGGAGAAAGTCGGCGCCGGCCCGCGGTGCGTCGCTGGAATTTGGGGGTTCCCCAACCCGTAGGGGTGCTGGGTTGGGTGTCCGCACCCCCCGAGACGCAGGATGTTCGTGGGGTCTTCGGGGACGCGGCAACGCTGCCTGGCGCGGCACGGCCAGCGTGTGGCACTCCTATACCGGAGTTCCTCCCTGCCTCATCTCCTTTTCTTCCTGTATCCCATGGGAAAAGCGTCGGAGCCGTCAGTGCCAGGACTTTACCACCGCCAGGACTTAAAAAATACTCCCCAATATTAATAACAAATGACCTGAGCGTCCCTTCGGACGACGCTCGCTCCCTTCGGACGACGCTCGCTCCCTTCGGACGACGCTCGCTCCCTTCAGACGATGCTCGCTCCCTTCGGACGATGCTCACTCCCTTCGGATGACGCTCGCTCCCTTCAGACGACGCTCGCTCCCTTCGGACGACGCTCGCTCCCGACGCGACGAGCAGACGTAATAAGAGACCTTGCCGTATGAATTCTGGCTGGCTCCGGCGCTTTTTTGGGGGCTGAAAACACCCGGAGAAAGGCAAATCCGGAGCTCCTTGCACCCCCAGGCGCCCTGCGGAGGCGAATGTCGCGACGACGGGAATTTATCGGCTGTCTAAACCCATTTAAAACGGGTTAATTATCAGCCCGTGCGCCGCGTTAGGCTCAGGCGGGGTTATTAACGGCGTCTCTTCTAATTAAAGCGATTTGGTGGTGGTTTTAGCTCTGTGGCAAGGTTGGATTTTATTCACCAGGTGGAAAAAAAAAAAACAACCCCACAACCAAATAAGCGCGGTTTAACCGGCCTGGTGACGCTTTGGGGTAAGGAGCTGCTCCGAGAGCTAAGTTGCCCGGGATTTTAAATTTTTTAAACCTCACGGTTTTCTGTGAGGAATTAACCGTCGCCAGGGCTCGGTGCACGTTGCTGGCCGTAAAATAGGTGGCGGAGGGGAAAAGAAAAAAGGGGGAAGGATGCCGAGTGCTTCCTCGTCCCCTTTTTTTTCTTTTTGAAATGGATTTTCTTCTTTTTTTTTTTTCCCCCCCTCTCCCCTTTTTCCTCCCAGCTCGCACCCTTTGCGACTTGCTGTTTGTCCTCCTTTCCTTAATTGGGTTTATCTGCGATTAATTACAGGTAATTCCCGGCTGGTGGGTGTCGCGGCGCTTGCCAAAATTAATTAGGCAGGTGATTTGTTGAGCGGGTTATTTGGTTCGGGGAGACGGCGGCGGGGACGACGAGCGGGATCTCATTCGGAGCCTTTAACCCTTAGCTCGGCGTAATCCCGGCTCGTTTTCGGGGCGCGGGGAGCGGTGTCCCCCCCAATTTTGGGGCGGGGATGGGGATGATGCTCCTAACGAGTCCCTGTTGCCACGGCAGCGAGGCGGGATTGGGAGATGCTCCTGCCATGGCAACAGGCATCGGCCGGGTTTGGCTTTGCCGATTCCGGCTACAGGAATCCCAATTCTTTTCCCCTTCCGTGAGGTCGAGCGACGGAAGGGGAATTAAAGCCCGGCTGACGGTTCTGGAAATGAAATGTCCGCGTTGCTTCGGTCCCGCATGCGGAAGACGCTTTGAAAAACTCCGTTTCTCCCCCCGAAAAAGAGCTGAGCTTTTTTTGATGCCGATGGCGGTTTGGTTCCCGCTTCCCGTGCCACGGGAGGATTTTAGCTTCGCTCCGGCCTACCTGGCCTTGCTCAATGCCGCCTACAACCAGCCCGGCCCCGCTCTTCAGGTTTTAATTAATCCAATTTTAATATTCTCGCCTTCAGAAGAAGAAGAACCCAACAGCCCTGAGCGATAATTGTTCGGGCTCATAAACCAGCTCCGGCTGCTGGCCGCCCTCCCGAAAAACCCCCATGATATCACTTTCGCCTTGAAGGCAACAGCAAAGCCTGATTGCTTTTAAACTCAGCTTAGAGCAAGTCGTTTCCGTAACAGAAAAATTAAATAAGGCCGCCGCAGCCGTAAAGGAGCGGGAGTAATTTACTTTACTAATGAAAGCCACAAATTCAAGTCTCGGGCGAGAAAAATGCTGGATTTTTTTTAATGAAGTCGTCCAAATTTCCATCCCCGTGGTAACCCTGGGATGTTTGAGATCAGATCGGGTCCGAGGACTTCATTTTTTTTGCTTATTTTTAAAAAAAAAAACCATTTAAAAAAAAAAAACAACCCAAAAAAAAGCTGCTGGAGATGCCGCTCTTCGCCTTGCCTCTGCCCGTAAGAGCGAGGCGCAGATGAGCGGCTCTTGCAGCGGGTTGAGAACAGCCTTGCGTACCTGGCTATTGCTCGTCCACGTTAATTAACGTGACAGAGCGTTAATTAACGTCACGGAACGTTAATTCACGTTACGGCCGTGGCTGGCTGAGCTTTAATTTTCGATTCCAGGGGTGGATGGAGGCGGGGGCTGGCGCGCTGCCTCCCGGCCTCGGCCTCGAGGCTGCTTCACCGGAGGCTGCGGACAGGATTTCAGAAGGATTTTTGAGGCGGCGGGGGGGGAAATCCTGATTTTTTTTCATTTTTCCAGAGAAAGCTAGACCAAGAGCGAGGCACTAATCCTCATAATTTCCCCGTATGGCACCTATAGACTCTATAACGCCGCCGATAATGCCGCGATCCCACCGTGATGCCCCAAAACGCCTTTCCCCCCCTCCCCTTTTTTTTTGTTTTTTAATTTTTTTTGCCTTTTCATGACTGAACTTGGTTTCCTTTCTGGATAAATGTGTTTTCTGGAGCTCGGTTGCGCTGGCAGGGAGCTTTTTCCCTCGCTTGCCCGCTCTTTAACGTCCCCGTCCTGCCCGCCGAGCTCCTTCGAAGGTTGTTTCTCAGCATCCCCCCCCCAAGCCCGGCTCCGTCCTCAGACGGAGGAAGGTCCATCAGCGCAGATTTCCGACGAGAAAACAATTTCTTGATATTTTTTCAGCCACCGAACCTGATGGGAAAAGCCCCCCCGCCCGCCCCGGGATGGAGATGACGATTTACCGCATCTCATGGAAGCCCGTACCAATGGCTAATTAACCTGCCGGGCTAATTAGCCGCACGTTTCCCTTCTAGGCTCTGAATTTCTGAGCTTCGATTCTCCCTGACCGGCCTTCGTGCGTTGCCTTTACCGGAATAAAACCAAGCCGATACTACGGAGATGGGCGTTTCTTTGGGAGCCGACCGCCTCCGACCCCCTCTTCCAACTCCTCCTTTAATTAGCGATGGAAGAGGTTTGACGATCTAAGGGGAAAAAAAAAATCCCGGGGGCCGAGGGCTCCCAAGGAAAGCTCAAGGCTTAAATGGAATAAAAATTAAGAAAGAAAATTAACAAGCAGATGAGGTTTTCTTCCCAGCAAGGGCAAGTATGAGGCGTTGGGTTTTCTTATTTTATTTTCATCTCAATTTGCACCAAACGAGCAATTACCCAGCCACCTTCTTCGACCCTAGTGAATGACCTCATTTGTTCTTTGCAAATTTATTATTTATTATTATTATTATTATTATCATCATCATCATTATTATTACTTTCCCAGAGGTTGAGGCAAGCGCATTAGCCTCTAACTGAAACCAACTCCGTGTTGTTTGGGAATAATTAAATTAATTGTCCGAGAGGTCGCGTGGGAAGGCGGCGGCGGCGGCGGCGGGGGGGATTCTGTACCTATTACAGATGAATTTGGAGCGGGTAGGAGCTCGTACGCTTCAGCTCCAAACCAGCGGACCTTCGCCCGTCCCGCACCTCCCTCGGCGCGTTTTTTTTTGGGGGGCTCCCGAGCATCCGATTTAGCAGCGGCAATCCGTCTTCTCTTCCCCGGAGGTAAAATTCCCAGATTTACAAGCAGAAATTCGCTGCCCTTTAGGTTGCGCGCGCTGGGGAAGCGTAGCATTAATAATTAGGTAATTAATAAGCAATGAGCCAGCGGCGGGTGGAAATGCTGACTCAGCGCTTCAGATTTACGGTCGGCCCGTAAGCCCGGCTGTGGGATTTCTTCCCCCTGGATACAACGTGCATCAGCCTCAGGTGAACTATCGATCCGAAGGTGGAAAAAAAAAAAAAACCCTTCTTCCAGCTGAATTCTGCCAATTTTGTGCCGGTAACGAACTGGACGTGGGGATATATTGTTGTGTTTGGTTTGGTTTTAACCGGGGTCTAAATAATTTCCAAGAGAAAAGGGATCTAAGCCGCTTGCCGGTGGAAGATGCTCTCAGTAGGAGACTGCGGTACGCCTTCCGCGCTCTCACGCGGTACTTTCAAGTTCCGAGGTGTGAGGTGCGATTACAAAGGGAGGCCGGGAGGCAAATAAATGGCGCGGCAATCCCGGGGCTGCTCGCCATCGCTGCCGTGGCGAAGGGGGGGTCCCGAGCCCGCCCCAAACCAAGCCAGGACTCTTGCTATTCCCACCGCTTATTCCGTTCCCAAATCTGCTGCTTGATTTATCCATCCCGACAGCGTTTCCAAGGGTTTTTTCCCTTTTTTTTTTTTTTTTGGTTGTTGTTAATAAAAATACGATACTAATGAAAGAGTTTAATTAAATTATTGGCTAACGCCGCTCCACGAGGGACCTCGGATGTTGTGCAAGACCCGGCACGGGCGCCTCGTGCTGTTTCGCAGCCTGCAGAGAGCAGCCTTCCCCTCTTTGATGGAAGCTCCCAGCCGCCTTCTCCTCTTCGTTAAAATGCCGAAAATCCGGGCAAAGTCCAAGCATCCCGCTCCTTCCCTTACGCTGTCACCCACCACGGAGAGACGAAAGCTCCCCAGAGGTCCCAAAATTGTCTTACCAAGCGGGAGATAAGAACTTCTCTTTTTCTTTCTCGATCCCTTAGGGTTCGTGCTTTGCGTTGAGCGGGGTGGCAATAAAAATTCGTGGTTTTTCGGGGAAAGATGATCTCGTTGTCATCTGAGTCCAGAACTTGGCACTTTATAAAGCGTCCTGAGACAATAAAACGATGAGCTTTGGTTCCTGCTCGTGATCTGCTGATACGACTCAAGCGAACGAGCTGAAATCACAGGAAACGTCGCAGTTTGGGCTATTTATGCTACTTATGGGTGAGCCATTCCTCCTGCCGCTGCCGGGACAACCTTTCAGGCCCACCGTCTGCTACTGGAGTCCCTCCTAACCCAGAGACCCTGACGGGTCGACCATCAGCAACGGTCCTACCTGACCGGCACCCTGCAGCCAACGCAGCGCCACGCCACCAACCCCTACGATGGAAGAAAGCTCAGAGAAGATGGACGAGGATGATGTGCTCCCGAAGCTCCGAAAAGAAAGGAGGTGGTGACCACAGTCGCCGTGGGAGAGAGCTGAACTTACCTCAACTCTAGACGGACCGAGGGTGGCCTTCGTTGTCAATAAACGCCTCTAGCAGTTGAGTTGGCCAACTGGCCTTCCCTAAAATAATCCATAGAAAGAATTAGCTCCCTGAGCAAGCCAGACCAACGCGGGGGAAGGTTGACGTGTGGCTCAGCCCGCCACAGAGTATAAAAACTAAGGAACCAGCGACACGAGCTTTGAAGAGAGCTTCAACCCCTGCCTGCCTTCCCGTCGACTTGGGACGCCCAGCGTCACGCGGGTGAGCACCTACAGAGCAGTAATGGGACGCGTGCTTGCGTTGTGACTCAGCTAGACATTGCAATTGCTATATTATACTTGTGTTGCGGTTTTTCGGTAGGCTGCTGCCTCGTTTTTCTAAACCAAACCCCCCCGGTAATGTCAAATACCTTCCAATAAATAAATTTGACATGAAAACACGAAACCCTCCTCGTGCGGAGTATCTAAAGGAACCTGGTTGAAGAGCACTGGACTTCAACACGCGGCTGTTCAGCTCCGGTCCCAGGCGATGAAGATCCTGGGCAGTTTGGGGTCGAGGGTCCCATGCTCCCGTGCATCCTTGCATCGTTGCTCCTACCCTTTCCCCAGACCGGGAGCAATCCCACCCCATCCCATTTCCCACGCGCGCGGGCACGGCACGTCACGGCGTTGGGGATAGACGGGCGGCGAGGCGATGCCAGCATGGCGGCTGGCGATTTTATTCCCATTTTTCTGCCTGCTTGACAGCTCAGCGCCTGTTTATGCAGCTGGAGAAGGAGGGAAGACAGGCTTGGGGCGGGGGCGGAGAGCAGCTACTACCAGCAGCAAAGTAGGAGCCAGAAAGAGCCGCATTTTATGCGTCCATGTGTTTGTGTATGTAGACAGGCTCTCACCTCTCATCCTTGCATCCTCCAAAGGGGTTCGCCAGCTCCCAGCATCACCAAAATGGGGTCTTGGTTCGCCAAAATGCCTTGGCCCCGAATCCAGAAATGCCACCTCCAAATTAATTACTAAAATTCCTCATTTCTTGGGGGGCTTGGACCTTCGGAAGCGGCTGGTTGATGTCCCTGCTCCGCACAGCCGGAGCAAAACCTTCACGCGAGACATCGCCGTCCAAGAGGTCCCTGGTCCCGCCAGGATGGGGAGGAGGTCGGTTCGTGGATGTGTCGTCATCGTCCCGCACGCTGACTTCATCTGGGTCCGGTGTTTCTCCGGGGCTGGCTCACTGCCAGGCTCCCCAAATCCACTTCTGGTGCAAAATGGAGCTCAGGAAAGACCTTGGGAGTGGAACACCCCCAAAATAAGAGGAACGGGGAGGGAGGGGAACCCCACCAAACCGTCCTTCTGGCTGTCACAGAGAAGGCTGCACGACCAAGCAGTTAATTCCTCTGGATGGGCCGGTGACAGGGCCGGTGACCGGAGGGGACAGGGATGCTCCAGCCTGCGTTTCATCCCTGCCACCCCAGCGCGGGTTCTGCAGCCGCAGGACCGACCCCCCTCCTCGAGCAAGGCACCCCGGTTCCTCTGCAGCCACGACCGGAGGGGTCTGGGGGTCCCCCCTGAGTGTCCTGATGCTTAAGGAGCGGGGAGGTCACGCCAGGCATCGTCCAGCTCCAGAGAGGAGCTTTTCCTATTCAAAGAGCCAGGATTCGTCCAAGAATCAGCCTTGCAAGCTCCAAAATCCGCTAGAACCAAATTTCCTTGTTTTTCCAAGACCTTCATCGCTCACCCGCCCCTCGAACCCCCTCTAGCTTTCTTTGAGGGCTGATCCTGCTCTCTCCGTTTCTCGCAGGATTTGGTTTCCCCCCTGTGCCGGCTGCCCGTAACTCACCGGAGAATCAACTCCCAGCTCTGCGCTGAATGATCGTTAAGCCTCATCAGCCTTAAGCTTCCTTCTCTTGCTTTCTGGTTATTGCCCGGCTGAAATCAACCCCTCCACATGATGGAGACTCTCCGCTTTCCCTCTTAGATCTTAACACCTCCTGAAGCTCCGCAGAAGCAAAGCGGGTAGAGAGCATCTCTTGGCTCCGCTGCGGATGAAGGAGGCACACGAGGCATCTGGGAAGGTCAGGAGCTCGCGAGGCATCTGGGAAGGTCAGGAGCTCACGAGACATCTGGGAAGGTCGGGAGCTCACAAGACATCTGGGAAGGTCACGAAGGACCCAGAAATTAAGACGTGGCTCCCCAAAGCATCGCAGCCTGGCGCGTGAGGCCGTTCTCCCACGTTGCGTCGTCGGCCGTGCGACCTTCGCATGCTTTCTCCTCTCTTGAATATATTCCGATCCTTCTTACGGGGTACGTCACCCTGCGCTGGCTTGTCTCGCAAAGTTTTTCCTGCCGCCGGTATCCTCAACCAGAGACAATTCAAGTGGCACGGCTGCATAATTAATGCCGCTAATGAATAATGAAGCAAGGCTAATGCTGCATGCATTTTTCATGCTGACCGTGGGAGAGGACGAGACAGGTTGGTTTTTAAATTACTCCTTCGGCCGAGCGGCGGTCGGGGATCGACTGTGGGAGATGAAGGTTGCTACGAACGGCAGCGACGACCCTGCGGTCCCCGGATCCTCATCCTGGAAGAAAAACGCTTGGGAAAGCTTGAGCTCGCTACAAAAAAAAAAAAACCCAAAACCCCCACCTCCTGCGGCTGAGCAGCCGGGCTGAAATGAGCTTGCTCTAAGTTACGCTACGGAAAACTAATTTACTTTCCGGAGGTGATGGAGAGGCACCAAACTGACCCTTCAGCCGGCGGACGTGCCAGCAGTTTCTAGTTGTTGTTTTTTTTTTTTCCCCTTCCTTCCTATAATCCATCTGCTCGACGCGTTATCGGAGAGGAGCCCCCTTATCGCGCGAACCGTGCTTGACGCGCCGCGCAAAGGCGACGGGGGCACCGGGGGGAGAGAATTCCTCGGGAGAAGCCCACCCAGGCTCAGGGATCTTGCCTGGGGAGCTTGGCGCATGGGGACGCTCGCGCGTGAAATGTGTTTTTTTCGGAGAGGTCTCGGTGCGCGCTCCTGCCCCCGCTCCTCTTTCCGCATCCCCTCTGCCCTTGAAGCAATGCCGGGCAGGGGATGGTCCCCCCTTTTGCACAGCACCCCTTTCTCTACACCCCGCTTCGGCTCTCGCTGATGCAAACAGCTTTTACTATCCCCTTCGACGAGCAAAAGGGGCTCCGACTGGGTGCAAAATAATTCTGGGCAGCCTGAATTATTATTATTATTTTTTTTTCTGGCATTGCGGAATGAATAATTTCCTCCTCTCTTGGCCTCCGTCACCCAAAATTACAATTTTCCCGGCGCGTATCCCGTACCTCATAGGAGCACAACTCTTTTCCCAAGACCTGCTCCCCCCCGGCAAGCTCTCGGTGATGTTGTCCTCCTCGTCCCGACTCCGCGCCGCCGCTATTGATCGCGCTGCCTGCCTCGGGGATTTATTTTTGCAGCCCGGCGTCGGCAGGCAAACGTGATTGACGGGCCGGAGCTGGCTGATCTGCGCTTGGCGAAGCAAAGCAGAGGGAAACTGTGCGTTCCCCTCCCTTGATTTCCGTTACAGGGAAATGTTCTCCTCGGAGATGTCAAGCCTGGTTCTGGAGGAGAGGACTTGTCTTTTCAGCCCCCCCTCCATCACCTTTGCCCGGGAACAAACAGGTTATTTACGGGCTTCCCCGGCAATTAAGGGAGGGGGAAGATGGAGAGATGAGGGGATTGTCCTCAAGGTCATGCTGGGTCTATGGGGGAAGGACTTTCTCACCACCCTCAAGAGCCCAGCAGGTCAGCGGTAGAAGTCGTTCTCTCTTCGATTCAAGGACGTTAGATATTTCTGGACTTTTTTGGCAAGATGTGCTGCCTCTCACTGCTCTCACAAGTCCTCTGCTCTCTCTGATGTCCCCTCTCCTCTGCTCCGTCTGTGTAGGATGACAGCCCACCCACCTTCTCCTCTCCATCCGTGTAGGATGAGGACAGCCCACCCACCTTCTCCTCTTCTCTATCCGTGTAGGATGAGGACAGCCCACCCACCTTCTCCTCTGCTCCATCCGTGTAGGATGAGGACAGCCCACCCACCTTCTCCTCTACTCCATCCGTGTAGGATGAGGACAGCCCACCCACCTTGTCCTCTGCTCCATCCGTGGAGGATGAGGACAGCCCACCCACCTTCTCCTCTGCTCCATCCGTGTAGGATGAGGACAGCCCACCCACCTTCTCCTCTGCTCCGTCCGTGTAGGATGAGGACAGCCCACCCACCTTCTCCTCTGCTCCATCCGTGTAGGATGAGGACAGCCCACCCACCTTCTCCTCTGCTCCGTCCGTGTAGGATGAGGACAGCCCACCCACCTTCTCCTCTGCTCCATCCGTGGAGGATGAGGACAGCCCACCCACCTTCTCCTCTTCTCCATCCATGTAGGATGAGGACAGCCCACCCACCTTCTCCTCTGCTCCGTCCGTGTAGGATGAGGACAGCCCACCCACCTTCTCCTCTGCTCCATCCGTGTAGGATGAGGACAGCCCACCCAGCAGACCAAACCCCAGGGTGAGGCTATCCTGCAGATCACTCGTGCCTCACATATTAGTTTGTATTCTCCTCCTGATAGTTTTGTGGAGCTCGACGGCTGTCTGCATAATAATCACTGGTGGAAATAAGGTAAGAGGAGGAAACAAGCCTGGGCTCGCAGCCGCCAAGAGCAGGCATACATTTTTCATTGCTCTGACATGCTAAATTAACGCCGCAGCTCAAGAAACCCTAGCGACGTGGGAGAAAAGTTTGCATAACAGAAAGCCAAGCAAAATAAAAAGTATTACGAGAGGGACCGACGGCTTGAGCGAGACATCGCTCCTCGGTGCCTTTTCCAAACAAGCCTTCAGATGTACAAATGAATCCACGGGTAATATTCCTCACGGTCTTGCAGAAAGCTCATTAGGAGGCTAACGAGGGGCCCAGGCTTGGAGGATAATGCAAGAGCAATTACATATTCTCCCTGGGGTTTTTTTTGAGGTGAAACCAGGAGACCTTACGTGCAGCACCAGCCTCTAGGCTCTTCCCCGCTTTCCATCAAAAATCTCCTTTTTTTTCGGCTTAACAAAAGCACCTTTTCCTACAAAAGGTCACGTAACTTCTGCGGCCGAGCACCGCGACGGCGCAAGGCTGGTATCAGCTCTCCGGTTTGCCCTGCCTCGCATACAAAGCGAGGGTCGTAAGCCTCCCCTGGGAGTTATACAGCATTTATGCTCCTCTCCTTCTAGCGCTTCCACACCTCAATCCCATCCAATTTATGGAGATGACCCAGGGAAACCAATGCCTGTCTCTGGCATTTATCAGTTTGCGCGACAGAGTCAAGCATCTTCCTGCTCCGGCAAAAGGGCAAATACCAAGTCACTGATTAAAATCCTACAGTCTTTTCCACTAAAAAACACAAGATTGAGTTCTTCAGGTCCTTCTCCGTCCCGTTTCTTCGGGAGAACCTCCTCCTCTCCTCTCCGCCTCCTTCTCCTCGCTGCTACTGCAAGGGAAAGGCGATACGGCAGCAATTTACAGCCTGCCGTGGTCAACGAGAACGTCGAGTTGAAAATTGGACGGGAACCTCAGGAAGTTCAACGAGGAGAACGTGCAAAGTCCTGCCCCTGGGGAGGAACAACCCCATCGCACCGGTCGATGCTGGGGTCACCCGGCTTGGCAGAGAAGGACCTGGGGGTGCTGGGGGACAACCAAGTTGACCATGAGCCAGCAACGTCCCCTCGCTGCAAAGAAGGACAACGGTGTCCTGGGCTGCGGTAGGCAAAGTATTGCCAGCAGGTCGAGGGAGGTGATCCTTCTCTGTTCAGCGCTGGTGAGGACACACCTGGAGTGTTGTGTCCAGTTCCGGGCTCCCCAGTACAAGAGAGAGATGGACATAGTGGAGAGAGTCCAACAAAGGGCCGTGGAGGTGATGAAGGGACTGGAGCATCTCTCTTGTGAGGAAAGGCTGAGGGAGCTGGGATTGCCTGGAGAAGAGGTTCAAGGGGATCTCATCAAGGTATCTAAATGAGGGCGCAAAGAGGACAGAGCCAGGCTCTTCCCAGTGGTGCCCATTGGTGGGAGCAAGAGGCGATGGACACACACTGAAACACAGGAGGTTCCCTCTGAACATCAAGAAACACTTTTTTACTGGGAGGGTGACTGAGCACCGGCACAGGTTGCCCAGAAAGGTGGTGGACTCTCCATCCTGGGAGATACTCAAAAGCCATCTGGACGTGGTCCTGGGCAACTGGCTCTAGGTGGCCCCGGTTGGACCAGATGATCTCCAGAGGTCCCTTCCCACCTCAACCATGCTCTAATTCTGGATATATCGGATTTTCAGAGGACTAAGGGTTGTACATGTCCTGCTATGGAAGACGGCTCGTCTTGCATCTCCTGCACAGCACTGACCTTGCCTCAAAAGAGCCTCTTAATAAAACCTGAGCAGCCTAAAAAACCCACCTAAGGTCATCTCAAGCAGCACCGCGTGGGCTGTAGCTCACGGCTTGTGAACCGCTTTGCTCAGTAGGAAGAGACCAGGGCATCATTAACCACCTTCAACCACCTCAGACAACGCCGAGGAGGAAATATACGCCTTGACGTATGGCAGGCCATAAATTTGGCAGCACGGGTCTGTTGTGATATACATCACCTCTTCCAGAGACCATCAGTTACCCTCCACCAGCACGCTTCTCTTTATTAGGTGACCAAACGAGCAAAGGCGTAACGCTGCAGACACCTGCTTCCCCACCTGGAATAAACCCCAACGTCTTCTTCTCCTCCCATTGACCTCCCTCCAGCATCCGAGCAACCTAACCCAATTATTACTACAGCTGCACGGAGATTTTCTGGATAACGCTTACCGTTTCCCCCCCGCAAGAGCATCCATGCCGTGAAGGATCTTCTTTGGCCCTCCAACACCTCCAGATATTTTATCGCTCTGAGCACGCCAGGCTATGGCAGGTTAACGTGGGCTTACTCCAAGACACCTTCGGATAAAGCTGTCATCTACAGCTGCATCGTAAACTCGTCGTCTTAATTGCCCTGTCATTAATACCGGCTCCTACACGCCACTGGTGTGAATGTTCCCCAAACCAGCTTGTTGCTGCCATGATCTCCCTTACCGGTAGATACTGGTGAGGACTGGCAGTGCATCCCATGAAAGGCAGGTGGGGCGGTCCTCCAAAAGCATGCTCAAACTGCGCAACCGCGGGCTGCCTCCTGCAATGCCAAGTGCCTTCAAGAAAGCTCCACACGCCTCAAATCATTTCATTTGCTTTCGCTTCGGGCTGGACTAAGTCACCTAGCAGTCGGCGCTGTCTTTTCGTGTCATATACTTTTACATCTCTTCACACTGCTGGGACCAAAAAAAATACAGAGCTGGAGATGACGTGATTGCTGTTATTGTTCCTCAAACCATTGCCTTCTTAGAGGCTCACTCCACCTCCTGCAACGCGGTGAAGGCTGCCCACCCAAGCCTTTGGTCTTCAGACAGTATATCCACACCAGGAACCGCTCCGTAATTTTTTTTTAAATGCACCTATATTTGTAATTATGTGCGCAAGCGTGCAAATAGCGCCTGCAGAAGCTGCCCCAAGGAACCTTCTCAGTCCTTAATGGAGAATGAATGATCAAAGCCATAGAAGAAAGCCAACTACGATCCCTCAGGGTCCCAGAGAAAGGTTTCCTTGGCAGGCTGGGACGCCAGGATGTCTTTTTTCTCAGCCAACAAACCTTTTTAGCTCATCTGCAATGAGTCAGGGGAACGGGCTTGGATTTGGGTCAAGCCAACTGAGTTGTGTTTGCTCAGTAGCGATGACCCTTTGCTCAGGATTCAGGTTTGAGAGTTACAGGACGCGTCGAGCTCAGGGAAGGTCCCAACCTCAAAAATATCTTCTCCTGAGCGTAAATACAATTTAATCGGCTTCCTGGATGAGTTGGAAAGCACCGTCCTCTTGCAGCTGCTGGAGGGAAGCAAGGGAGGTGCAGAGCAGACCCTGGTTTCACCCCTCCATGCCCCCAGGGTGGCTACAGGGGAGATGGGAGGAGAAAAAGAAAAAAAAAAAAGGATTGAAAAAGTCCGAATTTGGCCTGGATCAGCTGTTTTCCTGCTAAATCTGTTGATAAAACAGGAGAAAACCCCCTGGAAAACGCCCGTGCAAGGGGTTTCTCCAGCCAGCAAAGGCATGCAGGAGAGACACTGTGCTCTCCATCACCTACAAGGGACCTCATTTGCTATTTCTACCCTTGTGTAAGCAAACAGCGGCCAGAGACGAGCTTGATTAAACAGACGAAGCATCCCATTTATCTTGTCGCTCAGCCCTCCTCCGCCGATTTAATTGAAAGGGCTTTGCAGAGCTCTACGTGTCCTCGCCACCTCTGAAGCGGCCAGAGAACGGGTTTGGCACGCGGAGCGAAGCGTAGAAAGGAAAAGCAACCGCGCATCTCTCTCTTAACGAGACGAGGAAGAAAACCAGCGAGAGCTCTGGGCTGCTTCGCAAAAGCCTCCCCTGCATTTTTGAAGGGTTCGTGGGCACAACCTGAACGGAGTCGTCTCAACCCGAGCGCTGACAGCTTTCAAGTGCCAATTTCATTTCTGATTCACTTTGAACTCTCGCTTGGCGAGAAATTCCCTTGAAAAACGTCACTCAACTACGGCAGATCCCTGCGCGGAGCTGTGAAGCAGCTGCTGAGCATCACCGAAATAAAGAGCTGCGTTTCGCCACGCTGGGTAAGACGCGGATGGAGATTTCCTCGCACCGTGTCCTTCGTCCACCGCAAAGCAGCTGCAAAAAACCTCCCAGTTTGATTCAGACCTTTTATCTGGCATGGGTTTCCCACCTTCAGCCATCAGAAGAGCCCACAAAGGTAGAACAGTCACCGGCAGGATTGCATCTCCCTCCTCCAAAGCATCCATCACCACCAGAGCAAGCCAAGCCACGAACGCCTTTTGGCCATCGGCCGCTAGCACGCAACAACCGGCACGGGTGTTTCGCTCCCCAAACCCTTTGCAAAAACCTTTTCCCCTCCCGCAACGCCATGCCTTGCACCCCGCAGGCACGGCAAGCCCCGGACCAGCGAGTTTGGGGGGACCAAACAGAATAGCAGAGGTGGTTTCCAAGCTGCCATCGTTCACGCGTCACCGGAGGGTCTTCTCTTCCTTGTACGAGGCAAGAGCCGAGAAGAAGCGCGATGGAGCTGGGAGTCAGGGGCGCGAACAGGAGAGCCTCTGCCTTTGGGTCTGCCGTAGGACTGGGTGCTCGGTGATAACAGGCAAGAGCTCTCAAAAGCCTACGTGTCCTTGTTCACATAACCCTTCCCACTTTGGGACAGGGCAGCAGGAGCTTCTCTCCCTCCCTGTACTTTGAAGTTGATCAGAACGGGCTTGGAAATAACTTTAATTATTAATTAACCAGTTTTCTTTCTCCCCCTTTTCCTGGATTCAGGGCTAAAGTCTGCCAAACTCTGCAGGGCACTGCCTGTTTGCTTCGCTTCGTGCCTCTCAGGCGTTTGCGGACGCAGACCCGCAGCGTCCTGACCCCCGCAACCTTGCTGTGGCTTTGCCAGCGCCTCTCCTCCGGCTTCGCTCCCCTCCACAGCCTGTACGGTTTTGCAGCCTCACGCCGTGTTTTCTGTAGGATTGCAGCTTCAGGATCGATTAGGTACACGAGCCAGGCTGAGATCTCCATCGCATTCACCCTGCGGATGCTTCTCCAGCAGCGTCGCAGGGGGTTGACCCATTGAGGCAGGTAATAAAGCCGGAATTTCACTTTTCTTCCATGATTACTTCTCCTTGGTGGATGCTTCGGGAGGCAGCAAGACACGGAGCTCGAAGCAACGTGATGGAAATGCAGCTTGTTGCTGGAGGGGCCAAGTCACGTCCTGGGCTTTCCAGGTCCAGAAAGGAGAAGCTTGCGGTTTCTTCTTGCGAAGCCACCATCCCAGCTGATCAGCCAGGACGATCTCCCTGCAGCGCCGCACACAAATGACAGGCGACACTTGTGCTAACCAAAACCCCCTTCGTTAGAACCCGGCTACTTTCCAAAGGCTGAAAAAAAATACGAGTCGAAACCAATTCGGGGCAAACGCCCCTGGTACTTACACACACGATGGCAGCACCGATGGGACAAGCATCCCTGGGGATAGACGGCCCAGATTCCTCCTAGCAGACGCGGATCTGTGGGTATTTGCTGTGGGTGGAAGGGCTCGTAGGGAGAGAGATGCTCGGCAAACCCCAGAGCAGATGGACCGTAAAGCGTTGACGTACGTCCTTGGGGTAGAGCTTCATCCTTCCGCGAAGCTCTGGAGCACATCGGTGGTTTACGTGTTAGAGCCAAGCAGCCTGCGAAGGGGAAACGCAGCTCCTCTGACGTGGGAGAAAGCAGGAGGAGAACAAGACATGCTGAGCACGTGCAACGAGTACCCGAGGATATAGTTTTTAGCTAATGAGTCCATGAGGATATAGCTTTTAGCTAACGAGTACATGAAATTATAGGTTTTTAGCTAAGAGCAGCCATCCAACTGACCCTACGGTCTTCCACAATCCATGGAGACCGGGGAGAGTTTTCCAAGACCCTTGCTTTCTGCTACCGATTTACTCAGATGCCACCACTCTTTGCCTACAATCAGGACACTACTCTCATGGAAAAAAAAAAATTAAAAAATAAAATAATTTAAAAAAATAAAAAAATCAATAGCCAGCCAGATAATCCTGCCATAAATACGTCCTCGTCCAATCTTCCTGTCCCCTCGGCAAGGCAACAAGATTTGATCTAGGCAGCACGCGCAGAATGACAAACGGCGAGCACACGCACAGGCGTAATGATTTAGCGCAGCAGTCGCTTTGCAAGCCAACATCTAAAGCTTCCAAATTTAGCCCTCGTTCAAAGGCTCGTACGGATCTAACGACGTATTGATCTGATAGGCGTGAAAGCCGAGGCAACACGTCCAAGGGGAGACAATCCCACCCGTTCCTTTTTCGAAAAAGCATCGCGCATTTGTTGAATGAGCAAAAGAAACAGCAAATCCAGGAGATATAGGTGAAGACCACAGGCAAACAAACAAACAAAAAAGCCCGGGGTGGATATGCACGGTCAGAACAGATTGAGTTTCACCAACTTGCTCTGAGAGATCACGCAATTTTTTAAAACTTATTTAATTTATTTATTTATAATGCAACTATTCGGGATTAATTACCTATTAGCAGAGTCCTTGTCCGTAATGAGGATCTTTTAAATGCACAGAAAGGAGAGACGAGTCCTTCTCTTCTCAGATACCCTCTTTCATAAGGAAGGAGGATGGGTCAAGCGAGCGCGTGCTGGATAAAAACTAAGCCGCAGCCGGACCCAAAACCAGTCTCGCCCCTCAAAAACATCATGTTGTATTAAAGAAGAACGCAAATGGCATCCTAAAAAAGCAATTTGCCATCCCAGACACACAAAGCCACTGCCGTTACAGGCTCTAGTTTGCAAGGTCAGGCTTTCCTTCCATGTGACAGGGTCCTAAAACCAACTGGAGGTTTCAAAGATTCAATGAAAATCCTCAGTCTGGGAAATACGATGAGTTTCGTCCCGGTCAGCTCGAGCCTACAAGAGTTTTGAAAATGAGTTTTAACGGGGCAAAAGCAGACGAAGGAGCAACGCCACTGGCATTACATCCGCCTGCCTTTGGCTCTCCAGGTAGTCACCTACAGCCACTTCTCGAGGGCTTGGGCACCCCAAAAGCATCACTGCCAGATACAGAAAGTAAATACTTGGTTCTTCTCTAACCCATTCTTCTTGAGGAGCCCAGAGTGCTTTCTGGTGTCAACCCAAGGTTGGCACCCGATGGGACAGCTTGCAGTGGTGTAGACCCTGATGGAGGTGGTGTTGGCACCCGATGGGACAGCTTGCAGTGGTGTAGACCCTGATGGAGGTGGTGTTGGCACCCGATGGGACAGCTTGCAGTGCTGTAGACCCCGAAACGCAAGCGATGTAAGAGCGTGATGGGAAGAGAGCACAGGGATCCCAAAGGACGCTCAGTCACGGCACGGTCAAGGTGGGAAGGGAGCTCTGGAGATCATCTGGTCCAACCAGGGCCACCTAGAGCTGGTTGCCCAGGATGGCTTTTGGATGTCTCCAAGGATGGAGACTCTGCTCAGCTCTTTGCTCCAACTGCTGGGCTGCACCCGCTCCTTGAATGGAGAAATAACCCCCCCCAAACTGGGAGTCGAGCCCTCTGCTATTTGCTGAGATGCTGGTTGCTCTGGACCAAATAATTCTGGGATGTGTTTTTTGAAGCAGCCCGGGCTCGTAGGACCTCTATCCATGTGGATTTCTGGGCACTGTGCAGAAACGCTGCTTCAAAAGAACGTAATTAGATATTCCGCACCCTGCCCTGAAGGTCAAGAACTCAGTCTGTTTATATCTTAAAAAAAAAAAAAACAAACCCAACCAACCCACCCCCAACCTCCAACCCAGCCCTCTGTCATCGCTTAACGTGAAATACGAGGCTGCTCCCTCTGCTGCACGGTGATTTATTGCCTCTTGCCCGCACCCTCCACAGCTTCTCCAATCCGGTTTGCTTTACATCTTCAGAAGACGAATTGGAAATCTGCTTGAAATTAAAGATCAATGAAGAATTTAACTCCTTTTTTCCCCTGTTCTCCTTTTTTTCTTTTCTATTCTTTTCTTTTCTATTCTTTTCTTTTCTATTCTTTTCTTTTCTCTTTTCTTTTCTTTTCTCTTTTCTTTTCTTTTTTCTTTTCTTTTCTTTTTTCTTTTCTATTCTTTTTTCTTTTCTATTCTTTTCTTTTCTTTTTTCTTTTCTATTCTTTTCTTTTTTCTTTTCTATTCTTTTCTTTTTTCTTTCTCTTTTCTTCTCTATTCTTTTCTATTCTTTTCTATTCTACTCTATTCTTTTCTACTCTACTCTATTCTACTCTCCTCTACTCTATTCTACTCTCCTCTACTCTATTCTTTTTGTTTTTTAATTTTTTTTTTGAGCTGTGCACAAATTTAAAAAGGTGACACCCCCCCCCCCCCCCCATTCCCTGCTTTTTCCCAGGAATATCAGCATTTTCAGGAGACTGTGCAAGCTCCCTTCTCACAAACCTCCTGGGAATTCGTTCTCTGACACCCCACAAGCAGCCTCTAAATCCCTCCTGCGGTACAAACTGCCCTCCAACGCCCCAGAGATAACGGGGAGGGGGGGGGGGGGGGGGAAAAAACCATCGCCAAAACGCGGCATCGCTCCGCTCCGGCCCATTCACCGCAGGCAGCAGCGAGCGGAGCGTCGGGAAATAAAAGGAATGGGGGAGGTGGGTCCTTTTAAGGGTCACTGCACCGATAAATCAGTTTTTTCTTTCCTCCCGCTCCAGCAGCGTCTTTGGTCCGAAAGTCTTGGTAAGGGTGAATTCAACGGGAGATTGCAGTGGCTCTGGGGCTTTGGGCTCTTTGCTGGGTGGCCCTTGTTGGTGTCAAGTATTTCTGGGTATAGAACAAGTTAAATAATGCATATATAAAAATCTCAATTTGGTCCCAAAGCCCTTTTTCTCCCTTCCGAAAGTCTCACCCTTTACACCTGACCGAGCACCTCCGCTCTCAGCGGGGCCGCTCATTGAACCAAGCATTGAAAAAAAGAAAACCAAGCCCAACAAAACGGAATCGCTGGAGCTCTTTAACACTCACGTCCATAAAACTACACGCCAAAAAGCCACGGCTCTGCCCATTTCTGCCACAGCTGTTATCTTTTTAAGCGGCTCCGTGGCTTTGATGCTCTGCGTCTGTCGTCTCGTAAGAGGCGACGAGATAGGGAAGGGAATGACAAGAGTTTGGGGAGGGGCGCAGGCTTTTACCGTCCCCCATAAACTATTTAGCAAGGGAAGGGCATCAAACCGAGAGCGTTTTATTAACTTGACAATAAGAGAGTATAATCCTGAGAACAGTGCTTTTAAAGGCCAGGGATGTCCAGTTTCATTAGTTTTGCCCGGATGCTTACGAAGCACGAGAGGAGGGGAAGGGCTGGAGGCCGAGGGCTCGTCTACGCTCACAGATTAATTTGGATTAAGAGTGTGTGTGTTTGTGGGGGGGTGAATTTAAGGAGCTTTACTGTTTCTAAGCAGTGCCCCAAAAATGGGATTATTCAGGAAAAGCGGCTCTGGAATGAAAAACTCTTCAGCAGCTGCAAGAGCTCCTGCCCGGACCACCCTGTGCTGCTGCTGGGTGAGGAGAAACATCTCCAGAACCTGCCACGACGGAGCTGCAAGCCCTGAGTTGCACCCTTTGGCAGCACATCAACGGGATTTACAGGGATGGTCCCGAAAAGGCGTTTTTCAGTGGGGTTGAGCCCACGAACAGCAGGTCACGCTCCAGAAGAAGCTGCAAATAGCGTGATCCTCTATTCCAGAGCTTTTGCAAAGGCACCCATTTAAAACTCTTGCGAAGCCTGAGGGTGATTTCGTCTTCCTCTGCATCTTGGGAGCTACTTGCAGCACTTTTTTTTAACATATATATAAAAAAAATAAATATAAATAATTATAACTATATGGATATATATATTTATGTATACACATACCTAATAGCTGTCCTGCTTTCCTCCATTCACAAACATTGCAAACCCATCACCCAGGCTGATCATCCACAGCATGCCGTCTCCGCAGATAAATGAGGGTCGCAGGAGAGTAAATTTGAGGCGTTAAAGGTAAATGCTAAGCCTCAGCGATGGTACAGAGGCGGCAGCCGCTGAAGACTTTCAATCATCGGCTGCAAGCCATGGAACGTACTTAACCGCAGAGCGAAGAGCATCCGCCTGCGGAGGATGCGGCCACGACCACCCGTCGGATAACCTTGGTGTCACGATATAAGCTATGCAAGCAAACAAGGAGAGGCGGATTCTGCGGGGAGCGAGAGGACCCTGCTGGAAAAAAAAAAAAAAACCACAAAAATACAAAAAAAAGTAATAATAAAAAAATCACATGCAAAAAGAACACCAATTCCAACGTCTCCGCGAATCCGAGGGCAAACCCTGGGAGAGACAAACTCAGGGTGAAGCTCCTAAACCCGTGTCAAGGTGCCAAGGGCCACCAGAGATTTTTCACTCAGTATTGATTTTGCGCGCCGGGCGCTCTGGCGATAGGCAGCGGCGTAAAACCTCGCCACTGATTGACATCCAGCTCGTCGGGCTGGTGCCCAGTACTGGGTCATCCCACTTAACCTCCCGGGTAGTGCGTGGCAGAGGACCTCACCCGTTTACCCCCGGACTTACGAGCTCAGGCTGAACTTAAGGTAAGCTTAGTTACAAGCTTAACTAAAAGGGAAGATTTAGATCTTTGGGGGCAGCCGCTATTTTCCATCGTTTCTGACAGTTAGCTAATTCTGATGCGAATTAACCAATTCTACTCATTCTCCCTCAATTCTCCTAAGAAGCCACCCAGTTCCTCCTGGAGAGGTTGAGGCAAACATCTGAAGGGTCAAGACAAGGAGGAGTCAACCGAGGAGTCTACCACTCGAACTTTCACGTCTTTAAAGACTTACTCAGGAGACCATGGTCAGGGTGATGGGCAACCATCCCTGGAAGCTGCAGGTGAGACCAACCAGGCTTCAGAGATGACCGATGCACGCTGGTCCGGTCTAGGGACCTGCCTAGCACCTCTGAAAAATCACATCCTGGGCCTCTGAGGAGCACAACTTGCTCTTGAAATTAAGATTTCGTGTTTTTCTAGGCTTCTTAGGTGCTCCTCAAGCAGTCCACGGTTCAGCCAAAGCCCTGGAAACAGATGAATGACAGACCGGTGTCCTCTTAAGGGCAAGGAATTTACTCTGCAGGAAGAAAGAACACAGTTTAGCAGGAAACGTTGTATTAAAAGTCAGCAGAGAAAACCACCGTATAATTCCCAGCACCGCGGGAAACGCTGGGTGAGATGTTACAGGGAGGCAAAGCAGATCTTCGTAGCGATGCCTTGCGGCTTTGCCGTCTGCCGCTACGGGCAGGTAAAGAGCGGGTGGGACATTGCCCTGATCTGCTCTTCTGGCGTTTCTCCGCAGTGAAAAAGACCACGTTGAACGGCGTATACCTGAAGCATCATTTCAGCTGGAGGACCAACACCCAAGCTCATCATCTTCATACCAGAAGTGGTGAGCTCTCTGTTGTACTTCACGCACGTCGGATTTTAGGCGCTGGTCCCGCCAGTCCAGCTGGACGCACCTTCGACCTTTGTCGCCTTTGCACGGAGCACGTTTGCACGGCTATCTCAAGAACAGCCTATTAACTGCACGTAGAGAAATGCAACATGCAAGCCGATGGAAACGAGCCCTCGGAGCGACGAACGATGCAGTATTTTGTCACCCTTCCAGCAGCTCTCTGCTAAAAACATCGCTTTATTTCTCAAGGTTGCGAAAGCCTCATTTCGAAAGGCCAAGAGGAACTTGTGCGCCTTGCTGCGGAAGGGGACGCGCGCGCATGTCAAAAAACCCGGTGCGTTTAATTTTTCAACATCTCGGTCCGCTTTTCCCTCTCTCCGGCAAGCTCAAAAGAGAAGACAAACTAAGGGAGCTCGCAGGGGGCCTCGTAGCCGCCTCCCGCCCTTCGCTGTCAACCCCCTGCGTGGGGCGATGAGAAATCCACGCTAACGAGCCCGTCCTCGTACAGGCTCTGGAAATGGGCTCTGGCCCTTGAACTCCCAAGCATCCTCGCTGTTTCCGTGAATTTTTTTCCAGCTTTTATTGTCCCTCCTGAGATCTGGGCATCAACTTTTCCATGCAGCGCTCCTGGCTTAGGCCCAAGCAGCCTCGGTCTAACAAAACACCGCGTGACCCCTGTTATCGTTGCAGTTATTTAGATTCTTCTTCAAGTATTCAGCTGGTGCCAAGCAGCAACGCGGACTAGTTTAGTTGACTTCCACCTGAAAAACCGCGGAGCGCCCGTTATTGAGCTTCGCCCTGTGCTGCGGAGTTGGGATTTCGAGGGGGCTACTCAAAGACGTCCCCCAAACCGGGGAAATTCAGGTCGCAATCCGAAACGAAGCCCAGCTTGCATTTGCGCGGACGTGGATGCACACACAGCGCCGTGTGTGCATCAGATGCGCAGATGGGACCGATATTTCTCATTGTTATGCACACAGCGTGCTCGTTCACATCAGGGGAAAAAAAAAAAAAGCCGGCTTCTGCTGCTCCATCGAAGTGGGAAGATTTCGTCCTGCTTTGCACCGATTTAAGCGTCCGCGCGAGGAACAGGACGTCGATGCCCACATGCATTGGGAACAGGAGTGAAGGTGAAGTCGAGGTTTTACTCGAGCTGTGAGTAAAAACCCACCCTGGGGGTCGTGGGGGTTAAAAGGGTCACTGAAAGGATGTTCGCCTCCTTTTTCTTCAAAGGCTTATGAAACCCATGGCGGGAAAAGACCCCAAAACTCTGGGGAAATATCATCTTTGAGGAGGGACGTGGCAAGCTCCTGCCGAGAGGATGAGCAACGGCAGCTGACCTCCCGGGGAACCGTGCTCCGTCACGTCAGGTCCAGCATCCCGGCCCTTTTCTCAGCAAGGAGACAGCCCGCGCCTTGTAGAGGCAAGGACTGGAAGAAGCAGAGCATCACGTAGGTTTGGCCAGATCCCGTCACCAGGAGATGCAGATTCTGACGGATGCACCCGGGGAAATTTTTTTTCTCTTTCTTCTCCAACACTATTTTTCTTCCCTCCCTCGCCGCGTAACCCTCTCTTCTTCTTTAACGGTCTTTTAAATACTTTATAGCACATTTAATGACCCATTTAGCTTATACACAGCTGATATTTTCGTCAGATGATAAAGGGGCTTTTACCTCGAGAGATCAAGGGCTAGAAACGCATGACATTTTTCCTTCACCGTAGCCATTAATTGCGCTTTTTCATTTCAAAGATATGATAAATCAGGCGAGTTACGGCTGCCCAGAGAAACATTTTTCTTTATACCTTCCCTGGCACAGCCCACACTGCAGAAAGCCACCCAGCGCACGCGAGGGAAGAAGTAGCCCAGGTCTGAAGAGAGGGAAAAAGACTGAGCGTGGCAGCTTTCTACGAAACAGCCTGATAAACGGGATTTTCTTTCTGCTGCCAGTTGTTTCTAGGATGCTACTAATTCTTCCAGATAGAAAATTAGGTGGCGTGCAGACAACGGGAGCTTTGCAAAAGCCAGGCGGAACCTCTGAGCACCCAAGCTGCTGGCCACCACGTTGGGTTTTTTTGGTTTTTTTGTTGGTTTTTTTTTTTTCTGAGCTGTTTTCTGCATGTAAATAAATCTCCTTCTCCGAAGCAGAAGCAAGTTCACGGCAGGACTCCCACCTCCCCATCCAGCATCCTTTCGACTCAGAATAACTACCGGGTTGCTCTTTCAGCTGGCGTGAAACCATCGCCTTCCACGCAAGTCAACAGAGCCGGGCATAACTCCTGTCCCCACCAACGATTAAGCCCTCAGGAGACCGATGCCGTAGGTGCGTGCAGATTAAGCAGCAAGGTGGTTTGGGTTTTTTTTTTTTCGGTTTGGGGTTTTTTTTTTGGGGGTTGTCGTGGGCTTTTTTGTTTGTTTGGGGTTTTTATTTGTTTGCGGCGTTGCGGGAGGTCTTCTGGAAGCATAACCCCCAGGCGCCGTGGATTTGAGGTAATTAACGCTAAAATTGCGGCTCTTCGCTAAGCGCGGGAGAGCCTTGTGCATAATTACGCTAGAAATACTACAAGCTGGTACGAAAGAGAGAAAACTGCCCTCCCTGTCATTTTTATTTGCGAGTCATCCGCATGCACCGCGGGGAGTTCAAGCTGCGGACACTTAATTAGAGATGTTCGGTGATCGTTCGTGGCACCGGTGTGACCGGGCTGGTTTAGCTGAAGCCAGCCCGGTTCCCCACGCAGGCGCGAGATGCTGATGGGATGGGGAGGGTGAATGTCACCCACAAACCCCCTGGAAGTGTGTGTGTGTGGGGGGAAAAGCAGTCGGCCCCACATTTTTTTTTAATCTCCCGTCTCGCTCTACGCTTTAGAGGAAGGAAACTGGCATTTCAGAGTTGAAACGGCCACAGATCGCGGATTTGCGGGAGTTCTGCCAACGTTTTAGAACTTTCTACGGACACCATAATGACACGACCTAAGAGGAGGAGAACGCACCTTCTGCCCTCCCGCCCCGCTTTCACAGCTCCACGGCCTTTACGCGCTTTTTTTGCGAGGTCCATGATGCTAAAAAAAGGCTCCAAGAAACGTTTACGACCTCTGCCGCCCTCCCGAATCCTAATTCCAGCGGACAGGCATGCCTCTGCGGCTGCTGTGGCTCTAGGGAAGAGAAAAATATATATTAAGTCTTAGCTGAGTATTTGCAACCAGACCAGAAACGGCAGAGCTACAGAGAGGAGGTGGATGTGGTCTTCTCCATCCCTGGAAAGCTGCCTTCCAACCTCACCTTGCCCTTGGATGCAGAATATCCACATGCAAAGCAAGTGCAACGCAGCATCCTCCTCGCAAACCAATTTTCAGGCGTGTTTTACGTTAGATATTTTGGCAAGAGAAGCTTTTCGGAAAGGACACGCTATTTCTTTTTTTTTTTTTCCCCCTTGTAATAGTGAGTCAAGGTAAGCCCAGGCAGGAGGCACTCCATCAGTGGGCTGAATGAAGAAGAGACAACTTCTGCCTCATCTTCTACCTGCATTTTATGTTAAATTTACTATTTGAGTGGACAGCAAGCTATAAAATGAGCCTAAATACAAGAAGCGTGGCTTAAGCTGAAAAAGCCCCTCTTTCCCCATCGCGAAGATAAAACACTCCTGCATGAGCTCAAGCCCCCTTAGCCACTTCTCCAATTCATTAAAGACTAATTCCTCGGCTATTCGAGAGCTTTTCGGGGTCAGCCTGAAAGCAGCACACCTACGAACCGCCTCCCAGAAGCCTGGCTTATCCTTACGTAGGCACAAAAGGCATAAATCTGATTTTAAGCGGAGGGTATCGTGCAAGGAGCAGAGCGGCGGTTGCAAAGAGCAGACCAGCAAAGGGAATTCCTGGGGACAAAGTAAAATAGCAAAGATCGCTGGAGGTGAATTTCTGCTGGTGTTGCAACTGAAGGAGTAGGAGCTATAGAAGAGATTCTCAAACAGGCAACGGCACAAGAAAAACTCCGATACAGAAATATTAGAAATCTGATTGATCCCGTATCCCTAATTACACCAGCAGATTAAGTTTTTTATTTTTTGGCACCAAAATCTGTAACAGAAGAGCTTAGCCAGGAGAGACGAGCGTATGGTGAGTAAAAGGAAAGGAAAACTTCCCCCAAACCAGTGATTCATGGCGCTGGTTTGCCTGAAAAAAGGGGGTTGAGTCGGGAAATTGTTTTGGTTGGGCTTTTACACAAAAATTAAAGGAAGTTAGGTATGCACGAGGCACATCGTCTAGATTCTGCGAAGTTATAACCCAACTTGTTACGACCAGGTTCGAAAACTTGTTTTATAAACCGAACGACCCAGAAAACTTAAGGCTTGGTGAGAAGGGGACAACTGCAACATTGACTAAAAACGGGAATTCACGTGCGCAGGGAAAGGTAGCACCAGGCGAGGAGATTTTAAATGCCATTCCCATCTCACTAAATCCTCAACTCCCCAGAAAAGAAGCAAGAAAACCAAAGTACACAAACCCAACCCCAAATACACCCTGCTCTCGAGCCTGCGCATACTCGCTTTCTCCCCTTTTTCTCCCCAGAATGCATTCCTGATGGCGATGCAGAAGTTCAAAGCGTGCAGCGGACGCAATTCAATTAAAGCTACGGCAAGGGGAAGGAGAGTCTGAAATAAGATTACACAGACAATTCTATTAAAATTTCCCTTCTTATTCGGAGAGCGCTTGATGGACAGCTCGAAGAACGGCTTAATTACAGTTTTAAACCTGTGCAGAATCAGACGTTTACCACACAGCTCCAATTATTAACTCTGATTTCACAGGAACAAGCGATAAAATAGATACTGCAGGTTTACTGGTGCGTTTCTCGATGGAAATTAAAAAAAAAAAAAAAGAGAATTTGAGAGATGTGCACCCAAGAGACAGCAGATCTCTCATAGCTGAGTGGATAGAAGTGGAACAAGACCCAGTTGTCGGAGGTATAAACCAGATATACGCCCACACGTGAGGTGACAAATCGATGATCCCAATAAAACCAGACTCACTTTGAACTGGTACAGATGACAGCGAGCACGTCAAGGTGCAGAAGTCGTCCTCCGATTTCCGAAGGAATTTCAATAAAACATTAAGAGAATAATTTTTAACGCGACATTTAAAACTAATCCTTGTTCCCAACCTTGTTCAGCCCTTTTAACAGCCCTTGCACCATAAAAGGTCCGGAGTCATCCTCATTTTTAAGTAAATCCTTGAAAATTACTAAAGCATGGAAGAAATGTGGACTGCTGAAAATGACACATTTCCTACTTAAAAAAAAAAAATTAAACTATTTAAATTAGAAAAGGGGGGGGGGGAAAAAGCACCCCAAACCATTCACAATATATTCTCAGCATGGAGATGGAGGGGAAAAGTGTCTTTTTTCCACCAAATTGCCTTGGCTGGGCTGAAAACCTTCTTAAGCATTTGCGGGAGCTGTTCCCAGGATGTCACCTGAGTTCGAGCAGTAAAATTGGGTGAACGTGAAGGGTGTGTGCAAATTCAGTCTCGTTTGACTGAATTAAGAACATAAATTGATTTTTTTTTTCCCCCTTTTCTTTGATTCAGAACTCCTCCTAAATAAAGCAACACATTTAATGAACCGGGGTATGGTTCAAATCCCAATTACCCCAGCAAGAGCCACCAGCCAGATGCCGTGGTGGGCGGTGGAAGGGTCAGCCCATGGTGTGAGCACCATCGCGTGGAGAACAGGTTTGATCACGTCTTCGCAACATTTCAAATATAATTTGGGGGATTTCAGGTCTCTGATGCTCTGGCTTGGAGCACAGCGGCGTTACGCAGCTCTCCAGCATCTTTTACACCAAGATGCTGCCCATGAAAGGTGAGCCTCCATCCTCTAGCGCCAAGTCAACCCAAGATTGAGTGTGGAGAGCACTGGGGTTTTTTTTTCCCCTCCCGAAAATAGAAGGACTGCTAATAAATCTACTGAGCGGAGAAATTCTGCCCTGTGTGACCCTTTCTGCCAAAACAAGGCTGAGAGGGAAGACTGTATTGCCCACAAGCTCATCGGCTCTTGCAGCAGTTGGCAGTTAACACAAGAGCACATAGGAAGGCTTCGCCCAGGCCTCCTGATCTGCTGTTTTCCATCCTCTTCGTGTCAGTGGTAAGCTCTCTGGGCAGGGATTTCTCTCCTGTAACTTCATCGCTGAGGATGAGCAGGGCTACAAGGGTTTGAAGTGCCACCACAAGACAAGAAAAACTCCTCCTGAAGTCGCAGCGTCAACTGTCCTGAGCAGGGCCACCAGAGGAACACATAAAACTCTTACTGAAAGCCATTCGTGGCCCTTCCTTGCCCCATCTTGTTTATCTACGTGCGGTCCTGTAGCAAACCCTGCTCACCTAAACACCATCCTTGTCCTCAAACACCAGATACCCTGTTGAGAAGCCACGCGTGACTTGTGCCTCGGCCCCACAGCTGCTGAAGATGGGAAGACAGAACGCCACTGGCTGGTGAGAAGGTCCACCGATACCCAAAAGGGACCCAGAACAAAAAAATAACACACCAGCACTTACTGAACTCGCTGCCAGGACTTGGGCTATAGCCCAGCTAAAGGAGCTGCAGCGATGCACGTCACGTTTTTTAGTTCCTCCCGTTAGTTAATACCCAGCTCCAGCCCCGAGCGTTGAGGTTAACCGCAGACGCCGGACTTCTGCTCAGTCTCGACGTTTGCATGCGCAACGGTTCACCTGCCGCGTCTTTAGCGGATGGGTTTTGCCTTCAACCTCTCGTTAACGCGTCTTGGCAGGGTTAGCAGGAAGGTTAGGTTTATTACCAGCTCCTCATTGATTTTCCCTAGAGAAGGTGCCGGCAGGCGGGCAATCCCGTGGACGTATCGGCCCACTCCAGCAGATCACCGCTGCCAGAGCCAGTGCCGCGCTCTCCGTTGTTATTCTACAGCTTGAATGATTTGACCAATTCATCTGCAGAAGGTAACTAAAGAGCACGAGACAGACGTTTCAATTTTGCCTCTGCTAAGGCTGGGAACGACCAGCAAAATTTCAAGCAAGGGGCAGGGTGACAACGCAGTGATGCCTTCAAGGGAGAAGGTGAAGGAGACAAAGAGAGGACAAGAGCTATCTAGAGCCATTTTTGTACCAATCAGCCTGCAAAAAAGGAACCGTTGTCAATTAATTTAGGGACAGACAGTTCCCACCTCTTACGTGAAGGCTATTGCAAGTTAGAGCCACGTGCCTCGGAGAATTTTAAGGTTTGCATCCCTACACCACGTCCTACCACTGCTTGAATAATTTATATGCATTTGAAGCAAGTTCAATGGGCTAACGCTATCTGTAACAAACCCAGTTTGCTCTTAAGTGGCCAAATGCCCTCTCCGTTCATGACTTTTCTTGCATCACCCCCTTTATTTGCCCTCTGGGAAGAGCATGAGTCACGCAATTAATCCAGGCTTCCCTTCTGAAAAAAAAAAAAACCAAACCAGAGCAGATTTATGGATTGTTTGTGCAGGTTTTTTTGGAAGAGAAAAGTAAACAAACAAGCAGCCTGTGAGGCTGGGAAATTACTAAACCCGAGCCTATGACCGACTTGTCTGCAGCAGCTGCAAACCGGGCTCAGCAACCCCCAGCATCCCGTATTGTGCACGAGCAGAGAGAACAGCGATTTGCTTGAGGCAACCAAGAGAATCGGGTCCGAGAAGACAACGGACCTCCCGACTCAGAATTGCACAGTAATCGGGTTTTTTTTTCCCCGTCTTCAAGCAAAAGGCTGCGAAGCCGCAGAGCCGTGCACACACGTGCGATCAATCCTTGGAAGACGACGGGCTGATTACTCCATCCCACTCACCACGCAGCCGGTGACACCGTGCCCATCACTCATCCTCCTTCCCACCAGTACCTCCCGTTCCCAAATACACAACCCAGCAGCCTCCCGTGCAACTGGGCACCTGTGACTGGTACCCAATATCGGGTGACAGCATCCCAGTATCTTAAGGATACGGCCAGAATCGTCCGACACACATTCACAGTGCTCTGCAAACTGCAGTTTAGCGGAGGAACACCCAGACAAGCAGTAATTTATTACTGTTTGGATCGTGGTGGCACTAGCAGTTTGCAGTTAAAGAGGAGCCCCATTAAGACTAGACAGGACACAGACAGAGGGAATACCTGCCAGAAACAGCTCTTGCCTCGCTAAGACAAGGAAAAAGTGGTTACTCCCTACAAAACTTCAGGCTAGAGACCACCCGAAGGGCTCGCGTGGAAAGTCAGCACCGAACGACCAAGACAACAGGACAGGAGAGCTGAAGACTCGGCGCGAGACTGGGAGAGAAAGGGGACCTCCTGAGATCACCACCTTCCCCACAGCTTGTCCAAAAGCGGTGAGCGTTCGAGTCTTACTTCTCGGCTCGGGGATCCCTCCTGCGTGATGCACCGCTACAAAAACGTTAGTCCACCCCTTGCAGCAAGAGGAATATTTGCAAAGCGTTCTCAGCGTGGCTCGTTGAGGGGAAAACCAACCGCGTGCAATTACAACCGACAGCGAAGCTCCAAAGTCAACTCAAGCTGTAGATTGCATACCAGCAGAAGGTTCTCAAACGGATTTGTTCCTCCCTTCCCGAAGAAAGCAGTAACAAGGGAAAAATCCTATTTATATGTTGCTTCTGGGGGGAGGATCAACAATAGCTGCCCAAGAAAACAGAAATATTGCCTTAGCTCGTTAAAACACCGCGAGCAATTACTATCTCAGCAGGTGTGATTTGGGAGTAGGGCACGTGCAAATCGAAACACAATATAATGTTCTCAGGTTTCACATCGAGGCTTTTTTCACAGTTAGATTCTCATGCTCGAGCTACAACTTGAGCCACAGGGGAAAGAAACAGTCCGTTTGGGAAAGACGAGGGAATTTTGCAGAAGAGTCAGTAGGATCAAGACTGCAGAAAGCATGCAAAGCGTGTCATGTTCTTTCTCAGAAATACAGGACTGGCCTTCAAGATAAAATCTTCCAAACCCTGGGCAAAAAAAAGTGACCAAAAAAAATATGAAAATCATGGGATCGCTCAACAATTTGGGCTGGCAGGGACAGCTGGAGGTGCCCTGCCGCTCAAAGCAGGGCCAGCTCCAAAGGCAGAGCAGGTTGCTCAGCGCCCTGTTGCGTAGGGCTCTACATCAACGCTACAATAACTTCTTATCCTCGCCCTAGAAACTTCTCCAGGACAGACTGCCTTGGATTGATGAAGCCCACAGACTAGTCTTGGGAAAAAAAAAAAACCCAAACCCCACACCAAAAATGGGAACGTGTTGCAAAGACATTAATCCATTCCCGGCTCCTTCACTTGACAGCTGCAAGTAGCCCTGGGCCTACACAGAGTAAAAACGTCCTTTAATAAAAAATCTATAAAGGAAGAAGCTTTGTCTGGATGTTGCCTGCAGTGCTTGGATCTCGTTACTCATCGTCCGCGATCCAAAGCATCCAACTCATCCCCCTTAATTCCCGTATTTATAAGAGCCGCCTGCATCCGACGGATTATTTTGCATTATGCATCATTAGTTACGGCATTTACAGAAGAGCCATGGTGACAATGAAGATCATTGTTCAAAACCCCCAAATCCTTCAGAGAGAGCGAGCACCTTTTGTTTGCTCCTGGGATATCTGCAATAATTGAAATGCGAGCCGGTCTGGGAACATAACGGCATCGGGGAACGCAGCTCGCCGCCCATCCGAGGTCATTCGTTAGGGCGATGCCAGGGCTGGAAATGGCAGAGACCCTCTCACCCCAGCTCCATCGTCGAGACCATCGCTTCATGCAGGGCAAGCGCAAGCTGACGTCGATTAGGATTAGGTGTGAAGGGATGAAAATGAATTCCCATCCACGCTCCTGGCCTCGAGGCTACACCATGGGGGAGCAGAGCATGGCCGTGGATCCCTGCGGCCTCAGCGCAGACCCCAGCGAAGAGCACCTCAAGGGCGTTAAGCCCCTGGTTTAACCGGGGAGCCGCCGCATCTATGGGGAAGATAAGCGGGCCGTAACCTCTCCTCCACGCCTGGAAGAGCGGGAGCATCCCCTGGGGAAGCCAACCCCTCCCCATCCCCATCTGTTCCCGCTCACCCATCAGCTTGCCCAAGGCACGCAGGAGATTGCTGAGCCACAACGCTGCAGGCAGAGCGGTTTTTAATAGGGCAGGGGGTTGGGAAAAGCGGAAAGAGAGTCAAACCTCCTTTGCAAGCGCTCAGCATCCCCCCCCCTCCCCGGCTCCAGCCTTCTCCCCCTCCTCACCCCCCCCGAAAAGGAACCATTTCCACATACGCTGCGGGCTGGCAGCCGCCCAACGGCACTCATTAAGCAAGAGCTACTGCTCCCATAAATCAAGGAGCTGGCAGCTTGTTTAACGCAGGGAGCTGGGCTATGTTTAGCCGTTGAGCTCCCAGAATAGCATCTGTTCCCAGGTACAGACCGCGGGCTCGGAGGCTGGCTCCTTCGGGAGATGCCCGCGGGACCGGCAGCATCCTTTTCGGGTTGGGTTCTCACCTCCCGCGGTCCTCACCGTAACGTTTATTTCAGGCTCTGAAATTGGGTAGCGTGCTGCAAAACATCGGCGGGGCCACGGATGCAACCGGCTGCGACAAAAAGCTGCGAGCTGCCCCCGTTAAAAGCAGAAATGGCCCCGGGCTGGGTTTTCCAGCATCATCAAAACTCCCACTTTTGGGCTGCGAATCTCAATGTTTTCTGCTCCAACAGAAGGAAATAAAAAATAAATAATAATAATAATAAAAAAAAAAAAATTAAAAAGCCACGTACTACTAAAACGATAGAGGGAATAAATGCCTACCCAAAGCAAAACACCATTGCGCATCGCTATTTTGACCATTCAGCAGGCATCCTATTTATCACACAGCTCGCGCGAAGCCGTGGGAAGGGGCTCAGACAACGCCTTGAAGCCAAAGAGCAGTGGCACGCAAAGCCGGGAACGTTGCCTTTTTTTTTTCCCCATTCTTAGCTGCATTTCTGTCCCAATCCACGAACACTGCATAGTACCTCCGGAACAAAACGGTGACCCAGATTCCCAGCACGCTCGTCGCGCTTTTTCCCTTGCACGGAGGAGAGGAGAGGTAACACCTTACGGTACAGAAAGCCAGGGATTTTCCCACGCGTTTCTCGCCAAAGCTTCAGGGAACACGCGGAAGCAGTTGTTGCAGGTCTGAACGCCGTTATCGGCGGTTGCGATTATTGCTTTCTCTTTCGGTGCTTATTACCCAACTCCAAAGATTCGGAGCAGTATTCGCCTTCGACACAGCGAGATATTTCACGCTCCGTGTATACAAATGCAGAAAAGGCCAGGTGAGCTTCCAGCAAAGCAGCCCGGCATCTGCTCAGTGCACCAGAAAGCTCCTCAAACTGCTGAACTCTTTTATTTCTGAAATACCGAGAGAGAGAGGGGAGGTAAAAATCACCTGGGATGTGGCTAACCCCGGGCAATTTCTGCTTGCTCAGCATTTCTCTTGGCCATGCCATACCCTCCAGGAGCTTCTGGGCTCGGCACCAGAAGACGCGTGGACATCTCCCCTGCTTTTCTGGTAACGAGATGAGACACATGCAAGGAGGTAAATGGAGCAGCACAGGTCAGATTTCAATTCCGCGCCTTCAACTCCTCTCCTTTATAAATGCCCTTCTGGCAAAGAAAGCGTAGCCTGTATTTAAAAGCACAGGTCAGCAGGTGGCCAGAGAAAGGACCAAGCAGTGGGGAGAACACGTGCTGCCCTGCTCTTCTGTAGCTTGAAAGCCCATCTACGAAGTCGCTGGAAGCAGTTTTGCCACAAACCTCTTAATTGCAGCACACGGAGAGCACGATGCCAAATCTGAGGGCACAGACCCGTGCTAGCCCGCAGCACTGCTGCCGCCACCTCCAAAATCTTGTTCTGGTGCTCTTCACGCAGATGCTGCAGCAGATTTAAAGGACTCGGGCTCCTCTTCCACCAAGCCTGCCCACGCTCACCGCCCCTCAACGGGCAGGTAGTCACCTCCGCTGCATCGACAGGGAATAAGGGTGCAAGGATGGGAAACGCCTCGACCGCAGATGCTTGATCCACCCCTGAGGTGGACGGGGTTTGTGCTTGGCCGCTCCCGTGGCAGTTAAGTCGGGGAGACGATGGGTCTTGCATCTTTTTCTGAGCATCTGTCAGTCTCCCCCCAGCCCTGACCAAGAGACGCCGCCGACCGCAGCAGGGAAGAGCGGGGAAGGGGATCTCCTCCAAAACCACTGTGGAAGTCCAACCAAGTGGGAGATCCAGCTGGAGATCAGAGGAAGGTGCCTGGCCAGCGTGCCAGCTATCCAGAGGTGCCCCACACCCCAGCCCCATCAGAGGCCACACTTTGGGGAACGTTTCGATGCTTTTGGGGTACGTTTCGATGCTTTTGGGGTACCCTACAAGTTCTGCAGAGGGCTCCAGGACGCGACAGCTCCTGTGCTGCTGAAAACTCCTCCGGCCCCAAAGGTGGTACAGGATACGAAAGGTCAAGCGTGACACCCTGGGTTTTAATCCAAGCCTTAAAACTCTTCAGACCAAAATTCTAGCATTTTCTTCTTCTTCAGTGAACAGTTAAGGGACGCGCTGATTAGCAAAGGCTGTTATCTCCACGGATTTGGATCTTCTGTTCTCCTCACAGCTCCTGTCACCTCCTCCAGACAGGACAATCTGCTGAAGTATAAACCAGCGACGAGGATTAACTATCAAGCAAAGCGAAAGGCTTCCAGCAAGGGGGAAGAGGAAAAACTCGGAACAAGATGCCAACTCCTCAGCACCGAAACCCCATCCAGCATCTTTCCCTCCCGGCTGCCAGATGGTTTTGGCCACGTTGGCACCGCTCCGCAGAAGCCCGCGACGCTGATTTGCATCGGCTCATCCACCTCCCCGTTCCCATCTGCACAAAGCCCTGGGGACTGGACCGGGTTTGCTGCAGCGCCCGTCCAGCGCCGGCATGCTACTCCCCTCCTAGACCGGCAAGGTGCTCGCCAACCCAAATACAATTGTTTAAGCCAAATTACCTCGAAAATCCAAGCCCCAGCCCAGCCAGAGCTGCAGGACCTTGAAGCTGGCAGGTCCTTCTTCTCGCACAGCTGAGCGCCGCTGGCAGAGCTCCTCCAGGCACTTCTCTTCCCTCTTTCATAATCCAAATGGTTTATTTCTTCCGAGAGCATCAGCTGCTGGCAGCCAAGGAGCGAGCGTGGGAACGGGACAGAAAGGTCAAACCGTTTAAAATCAAGGGATAAACAAAATGTCAGGGCAGAAATATTAGTGGTGGCTTTTGCTTCCCGTGTTGGCTTGCATCTCCCTAACCTTGACTGTCCGGTTCTGCTTGACCAGCACAGTCTGCTCTCTGTTAACGACATCCTCGCTGCTGTCAGTAATTCCTGACAGGCTTCAAAACTACAGACCCCAACAAGTAGCTCGATAGTTGCCTCTGCCACCACTTAACACAGACCAGGATCTCAACCCTGCTCCAAGATGCGGTTTGCCATTAAGTGCATGAGACAGCACAGAGCCGTCAAGCTCCCACGGGATTGTTTCCCACCTCCCAGCGGCACCCAGCCCAGCCAAATTAAGCGCATCTCCCAAGCGGCGTTTCTCAGCCTGCCACAGAGCAGCCCGTACGTCAGCGAGGAGGGCGAGGGATCCAGGTTCGCTAACAAAGACGGACGAATTATTACTCGCACGCGCCCTGATAAAAAGAACACAAGTAGAGCGGAAACGAGGCAGCTCACTTCGGGAATGGAAAATTCACAGGGCAATGCTTCCATTTAAGTTTTCAATTTAGGATTTAATTCGCTCCTCATACACGGGAGCGGCAAATGAGTTGCCGTGATGGAAAATTTGCTTATAGCAACAAACTGCAGTCTTATTTCCCCCCTAAATACCTTACTAAAAGGGATGATTGCCTCGGACGTTTCTCTGTCTGAAGCCTGCGGCTCCTGAGTCCCCTTTGCATATTTGCGGGGGAGGGATGCAATTTTAAGCTGTAATAGGTGATTCATCGCTCCTGACAGGTATATTGTACAAGCCCACCTCACCAACGCCACTATCGCAGCAAACAGTCCGAGACCTAAAAACTCACTTAGTTCAGGATCGCCGGGCAAACGTGGCAAGAAACGAGCTCCACGTGCTCCCCGAAAATTAACATTCCTTTAGAACTGGCTCCACAACTGACCGGCTTTATTAACGGTTAATTATTAACTAGCCCACGGTGCTGTTGCTGCCTGCTAGACCGGGACTCTGCTCAGCCCAGCCAGGTTGGGTTTTAGTACCAACGGAGATACGTGATGGCAGCCTACGGCATGGCATTGACTTTTTCAAATCACGTGCCTCCAAAGGGTAGACTGCAACCAAAAATATCCGTCTCATCCAGAAGGCAGCCTATTCAGCCTACGAGGTCCATATAAGCAAGTCCAGAGATAAATTCCCGTTCTCCTTGCCCCGAACTCCCTCTCTCACCATGGAGTCAAGTCCACGCGGCTGACAGATGCCCGCAAGCGGGTCCCAAAGCACCTACAAGAGGTCTCTCCCTTCTCCAAGTCACTACCGTAGCGTGAGACGAGGATCTCTCCATCTCTCTCTCTGGCTGAGCTGAAAGCCGAGCACGAGGTCTCCAGCCCCTTGCTGGACCCAGAGATATCCCAGTATACAGAAGGGACGGCAACAAGGGCAGAAAAGTCAAGAGCACCAACCAAAGCCTCTGTCCGGGATCCTGACCCACCTCTTACCCCAAAGAGAAGTCTTCTACAGCACAGCTCTTTTAAGGCAATAACGAAAGATTCACGAAAAAGTCTTTTCCGTCCTCCTTTGTGCCGTGCCTGCAAGTATCCGATCCTTTCCGAAGTCACCCTGAGACACTAACAGTTCAAGGGAACCCAAAGGACACAGGTTTTAAGCAACAGACCTCCCCTGCAGATGCCTACAATATCTCCTAGACCATCACCAGTCCTTAGCACAGCTTTGAACGTGGACGGTCCCTGCCAGCCTGTGGAAACAAGGAGAGAGCACGGAAGCCCTTGCACACTTGCGTGCAGCAGCTGTTAATTGTTCAGGTGCTCTGTTAAATGAAGTGAAACTGCAATTATAGCTCCTGGTTCTCCTGCAAGGCCAACCGTCGAAGCCGTAATAACCTGTCAGCTTTCAGAACGAAATCCTGGAATTTTTTTCCAATACAAATAACATTTCATTATTTCGCTAAAGGGTTTAATTTTTATAATAACTGCTGCAGCAATTCAGCCAAGAATTTTTTTCCCTTTTTCTGTAACCTGAGCTGATGGAAAATTGCTTTCATTTAATTTAATTACAGCTGTGGAATAATGCATTAAATATGCGCTCCCTTTGTGTTTACTCTTACATTCAAGAGCTAGAATTAATCAGTCCTTAACTTTGAAAAATATCTGCAGCTAGCCACTATGTAAACAGCACAAACACTTCAGCGACTATGTGCTGAAGGCTCAACCAGCCACAATTTTTTCCCCCTGACTCCAAGGGAAAAAAAAAAAATCATATAGTCAAAGTATTCTGCCTTGAAAGCAATCATCCCATCAAATATGGGCAGCGCAAGAGCACAGGCCCACGGACGCTCCCCTCCAGCCCACTGCAAAACTGATTAAAAAAACCCAAAAAACAATAATAATAATAAAAATCACTAGTTGAATACAGAAAAGGGAGAATATCTAGTTTTTTGAACAGACGTTTGTGGTCTTTTGGTTATCAACAAGACTAAAGAGTTTCTACTTGCATTATGCTAGCGCCCGGTAAGAGGTAGACTATACCACCTAAGTCATCATCAAAAAAAACCGCCCCAGAAACAGTTGTAAAGCTCAGGGACAGCTTTTAATGGAGACGCCAAGACAACCCTACGCACGCGGGCTTGCACTGTGTCACTGTCCTACACCGAGCATTGGGTCACCGAAGTCGCTGTGCGAAAAAACCCCAATAAGACGTCACCTTGGAGGCCAAACCATCACCTTCCATGCTAGGAAACTGAGATTTGAAGGAAGCGGAGATGCCGAAGCGCGCTAAAGAGGCTTGGTGCTTCAGCTCCCACGTCTGTAGTAATGGGGACGGGTCCAACGTGGGCTTGGACACCTAGTACTCACCGAGCCACATCTGGCACCAATACAAGACCGCACAGAAGACAACCTGACGTCTAAACTCTCATAGAGCTTTGAGCACTGACAGCTCTGCAGCTATTAGATTAATTAATTCATGAATTTTCCATTTTGCTCAGCACTGTGCCTAAAAGCACGCACTCAGACGTCTTCTAGAGACGCTCGATTTGATCTCTCGAGCTCCTGAGCTTTTCGAACGGAGTTGGTTGTCCCTTTGGGCCCCAGCTCCATTAAAACACACCTTTTTCCCTTTCAAGTTTGTCTCCTTTATCTTCCAATTGTCAGATCCTGCTGGGCTTTACTCCAGCGGGTCAGAGGCTTTTTACACAATATTTTTCCCCTCAACTTCAAGCCATCCTGGGTTTTTTCTTTTTTTTTTCTGTTGATTAAACAGATGGCATTTTCCCAGTCCCTCTCTCCAGCCATTTCTGTAAGCTACCGCATCATTTTGGTGTTTCTTCCTTGCATCACTTCCAATTTTTCAGCACCCTTCTAAAAATGCCACTTACGTGCCAAATACAACCTTCAGCGCTCAGACTGTAAAACCATCTCCCTCTTCTCATCCTCTCCTGCCTAGCACAGACAAGAACTGCACTTATTCTTCAGGTTTCTGCGATTTTTAACTAATCCGTTGCCCTTCCTCCAGCGCAGGAGGAGGGAAAGGAGCAAGCCAGCCTAGAAAAGCTGTTTTCAGTAGAAATCGGCACCACTTCAAATACTGTCTCTACCTTCGTGCACACCAGGAACGGGAAACAGTCACACGTTATTGCTTAATGACTTACAAATGTCTACAGACACTTTCTATTAACTCGCTGTACAATTTAGCCACAGGCAACAGGATTTACAAGAAGGCAAGATACTTAACCTCTTCCAATTAAAACAATTTTAATTTAGCAAAGCCCAAAAAACTTTGTCATTTGGACATTGCTCCACCATCGCCGGATGCGACCTATAGGTCGCTAAAGAGGGAGGAAATAAACCGCTTTTTTTAACGCATGCTATATTAACACAGCCCACGGACAATTTTTTTTTCCCTTCACCAACAATTTGCAGATGAAGCAGCAGCTAGCAAGGGGTTTATTGCACAAGAGCCGCGTCTGCGGCGTCTCGTTAATCTAATCAAAGAGGAAAGAGCAAAATACCTACTCAAATGCATCTTGCAAACTAAGAGAGTCCAACAAGACTAATAGCCCCAAAAGACTGAATGCACCAAAATAATTCTATAATGCTCAAAGCCCGGTTGGGTTCGCTGCTCTAAGTGACTCGGAGGCAACCTCTCCGCCCTGTGACAACGTGATATTATTGTAAGTGCTTCTAATTGTGGCTTTGCAGAGGCTGCTAATTCAGTTGACTTCTAGGGCACTGTCAGCCAGGCTGGATTTCAAAGTCAAAATAAGAATTTTGCCCTTCTGAGCCCACGTGACGGCGTGCCACGGCTACACCGGCAAGGGATGCAAGTCAATAGGAGCAAAGCTGTAGAGCAAGAGATACCCGCGATGGTTTACTTCACGCTACTCCGATCTCAGTTGGGTCCACGAACTTGATGTCCATCAGCACTGAGGAGCGCATCTTCTGGTGTAGTTTCACCTTGAAGGACCCTGGCTCCCGCACTAGGAAAGGAGACAAACCCAAGACACCTCTCGATTTCTCAGACTTTCCCTCTTCAGTCTTAAAACAGGACCGGAAGGACCAAGCGATGGGTCTGCTGCTGTAGCAGAGCAGCAAAGGCATCGCTGCTACGTCTGTCAAGCTCACGACCACGGCGCCGTGGCTGCTGCTCGAAATTTACGGCAGCGAGATGTTTGCTGCCCAAAACCAGTGGGTCCTTGCCCTTGCCTACCTGCTGCCCCTCCTTGGGGGCAACCTTGCAGGTCCTGTGGCTTTGCGACCTCCATCCTGAAGGTCTGATATTAGCGTGGCATTAGCGGCCATGTCTTCGCAACCCTTCTGGCTGATGGGGACAGGGGGCAACAGGCGGTGGCTTAAAACAGCCTAGTTGTGGGACACGGTGACGACGGGGACAGAAGCTAGTGCTCCCCAGGATACTGCTAGAACTGTAACAAGAGGGCATATAATTAGCCCACTTGGAAGAAGTTCAGTTGGGAGGATGAGATGCTGAAGGACGAAATTAATTGCTTCGAGATCAAAGCGGAAGGAGCCGGGATGGGAAGGCGTCAGGCGCATTCGAATGAGTTTGAGGTTAGCAGCGCGTACCCCTGAGAGCGCGAGAGCCGAGCGTTTGCTGAGAGAAGCTTGCGTGCCAAGAACAAACACGAAGCCAGCCTCCACCTCTAGCTGTCCCGGAGGAGAGGAGCCTCGGCACTGCCTGCGATCTGGCAGAGGCAGCGCTGCAGCGGGAAGGCGAAGAAAAGGCTCTGCAGCGGAGCTGGTAAACATCACCTCATATCTCAAAGCGTGCCAAGTTCAAGAGGAGAAGTGGCCACCAGGTCACCAAGATGATGCTTCTGCACACAGCAAGCTTCCCCCCCCCCAAAGGGTTCGGGTTTGTTCTGCTTTCCGGAATATTTATTCTGCTTGTCAGTTTGGAAGACACTGCTTGACAAAGCCAAAGAACGGAAAACCAGTGCCCCATAGCACAGATGCTCACAGATCCAAATCCGGGGAGCAGAATCCATCCCAAACCCACGTCAGAGCAGGGAACGGCTCTTGGCATCTTTTCCCCAAGGCTGGTGCCCTCCCGACCTCAGCCAAACTCAGACGTGTCCAAAGAGGATGAGAGAAAGAAACCCAGCAAATCTGTATCTGGGTTTGTTTGGGGTTTTTTTTGGTTTTTTTTTTTTTTGCTTTGCAGAGATGCTTTTGTCTTGAATCCCAGAGGTGATCAACTGAGCATGAGAATTTCTTTGTCTGCTCACAGCACCCTGCCCAGCCTGACATGGTTAGCACCGTGGGCTTTCCAAAGTTGAGCTTTACACCCAGAATTCAATCACAGCTTACCTAAAGCACGGAAAAAAGCTTAAAATTCAAAGGTCTGTGCCTTCCTTGAAGGAAGAATAGAAGATATGCGCGCACACCCACTTCAGGGCATGCCATCCAAAACAGAGCTTAGATCTAGGCGAGCTAGAGTTCCTCTAAGGTATTTCAGAAGAAAACCTTCTGCCCCTTCCTCACGCTGTCGTGTCTTCAGCGAAGTCTGAAGCGGAGATACAGCTTGCGCTGGAGCAAGCCTCAAGCTACAGAGATCTACCAGCCGTAAATACTGGAGCTGCCGCTGAGGATAATACGGACTTGTATTAGGCAAGGGAGCTGCAAATACATCCAACTCCTTGCAAACCATTACAGCTTCCTCCTTGGACGTAGAAAAGTCCCTGGGTCTGGACGACAAGGTCAGGTCCAATAAGAAGCAGGTTATAAACGGGCAGCATTTATAGGAGAGCGTGAAATAGCATTGCAATAAGCAGTCATCTTCAAAGGCGAACACGAGCTGACATTTGGGGTAATATCTGAGACTTGATCGACACGGAGTTGCACCGAAGAGTCACGCTCATTTTCTTTAAACAGGTTAGGCTGCAAATCCTTGTTCTAACGTACATTTGTTGTCGCGTTAAAAATCAACAACAAAAAAAAAGAGAACACCTTAAAGAAGAGAAGGTATGTGCTAGAGACTCCAACCTGTCTTAATATGACTTCATCTAAGGTCCTTAAGCACCTTGAGGAAACATGGGACCAGTCAATGAATGCGAAGGGGATTTTTTTCCTCCAGCCGCTTTCCCGTCTGCCTTGAAATGCTCTCAAAAATATGGATTGATTCCACTTCTAGCTGCAGCTTACCTATTCCTGGCTGATTTCAAGATGTAAGGTAACATCTCTGAGGGGAAAAAAAAAAAAAAAAAAAAAAAAAGAATCGATGAGGGCCAATACGAGGTGCTGCAGCAGGTACAAGAGGCAGCCTTGCAGCTTCGAAGCAAATTAAGTGAGAATGGATCTTTTCATTACCTGATTGACACATACTTAGCGGTGCCACAGGCCAACCAACTGATTTTTTTTTCAGTGGCTGAAGCAGCAAGATAGCAAGAGGCGGCTTCTCTTCCCAGGGGAATAAAAATCAAAATCGAGGACCACCCTCATCCCCTTTCCACTGCACAGCGCTCTCAGCACCCATCACTGCCGACGAAGATGCGCGACGTGAAATACCCTTGTGCAAATCGTTGCAATTTTATAGCACTGTGCTTATACAAAATGCAAATGCCTTTCTAATGTATGCCTGCAACCTGCAGAAGGGAAAGCATTGGCAACCTGCGCCCACGAGCTCTGCTGGGCGATGGTGTCACACTGGCATGGACCCTCTCTCCTGTAAATGGCAGATGGGGACAACTGGGCGGTGGGTATTATTCTATAAAACCCGGCAAAGCACCACATAAAGAAGCAATTTGGAGAATGCACGATGCTGAGCTCTTATATAGGTGCTATTATTTCCTTTGATGATAAGGATTTTACTTCCTTGATATCACCTTGCGCTTGCAAGAGTCCCCGGGCTCTCGGCAGAGTTTTGCGAAGTGCATCGCAATGTTTCCGCAGGAGAAACGGAAGCGGCACAGTGCGTGTCTAGGAAAAATGAATCACCCGATTAAGTTACGTAAAACGTACTGTTTGGACAAAAAAAATCCACGATGTTACCCTGCGAGGCTGACAGATGCGTTGTTAACCTTATTTTACGGCTTGGGAGCGGGAGCAGAAAGCAAACCCCCGACTCCCAAATCCTCAGCGCATTCAACGACTTCGGAGAATTATTTTGGAGAGGCTGGGTCTTTGAGCTGCCAACTGCAGCAGACTGCCTGACGTGCAGCATCTAAACCACCGAAAAGCCTCCTTCAAAACATCTGTGTGCTGTGGTACCCTCCCAAAAAAGCGACTTGCCCCCCCTCAGAGCCCTCCTATAGCTAGCGGAAGGTTGGGGAGGCGGCCAGACCTTCAAGATGACCTTCAAGGAGAGGTCTGCAAAGACTGTCACCCAGAACAGGCTGCCGACAGCTTCCACACAACCTGCTATTAATAAGTCTCGCATTTTATACGCTAGTTAAAATGTTAGCTTTTTTTCTTTTTTTTTAATCTACACAGCAAAATGGCGTGACAAACAGGCACTGAAGACCAGAAAATTATATCAGCATCTCTGCTGTGCCTTGTAAGAATCATTCCTTCTTTAAACGTCCTCCTGAGGACAATATTTATTTAGAACTAAAAGCCAGCAGTAGATATTTCTCAGGGCTTTTTTTGCAGTATTGATTAAAGGCCTGTGTTTAAGCTGAAGTGGGATGGGTACTATTTTCTGCGTGCAAAAGCTCTGGAAGTATCGGTAGAAACGAGAGACTCACTGAGACTCGACGACGTAGCCCCGTAGATAACAACCGTGGCATTTCTCATCCCAGCCTTTGAATGGTACCCAACAGCTCACCTCGAAGCTGGCACAGAACGGTCAAGGTTGGACGGGACCTCTGGAGGTCATCTGGTCCAACCCCCCTGCTCAACCAGGGCCACCTAGAGCTGGTTGCCCAGGACCACGTCCAGACACTTTTGAATGTCTCCAAGGATGGAGACTCCACCACCTCAGCACTGGCCTTACCAGTGTTGGATAGAGGAGAAGGACCACTTCAACCTGCTGGCCACACTCTTAATACAGCCCAGGATGCTGTCATCCTCCTTCGCAGCGAGGGCACATTGGTGGCTCATGGTCAACTTGGTGTCCCCCAGGACCTTTCCTCCAAAGCTGGGCCTCCAGCACGTCCTGGTGCATGGGGCTGTTCCTCCCCAGGTGGAAGAGGAGGAACGTCTTCAGAACATTTCACCCTTAATCCCGAATTGAATTCACCACAGCAGCTTTTCCACAAGCCTGGCAGGTCTGAAGCTGGTTCTGAGAAGCACAGAGAAGGTGATTTAATCCTTTTCTTTTTTTTTTTTTCCCCCTCCCCGCTCTAACCCCGTGGGAGTTTATTATTGTTTACAATAGATTCTCGACATTAAAGATGATTTTAATCGGAATCTTCGAAAGAACAATAAAAAGGCTGTTAGAACTGTACCAGAAATTTAGAGATGCATTTAATTAATTCGTCGGGAGTTAGTACTATAACCGTTTCAAGTGTGATCAGAGTTCTGCATAAATACGCACAGAACTTGCTGGAATTCTCCAGAGAAGATTTAAAACCAGATTTAAAACAAATACATTAGCACTAAAAGCAGAAGAAATTGTTCGAAGCACAGCTATCCCCTCCTGCAGCCAACTCCGTAAATCTCACGCAGTTTAGTTACCAACAGACAAAAACTCTGCCTGTGAAAGATACTCCCAGCTTTCTGGGAAGGAAATGAAGTCCACTTAAAGCACTGCAGAAGTGGGATGGTCCCACCAGGAGGAGAAACCGAGTCTTTCTACTTCCACTTGATTCTTACATTTCCCGCTGGAGACCAGAAACATCGACTGGTTTACGACTCCTCGCTGTTTTTAGGAAACATCACTGGCGGCACGCTCAGTTATTTAATGTATTTGTTATTTTCTTGATCTATTCCTCACCTCTCCTGAATAAATGCATTAGAGCGGGGAAGGCAGCGCGTTAGGCAAGCGAACTAGCTAAACAAAGAGCGGCAAGATCAGTTTGGGTTTAATTACTGTGGTTTTGCATGCAAATCCCGGGATGCTGCAGGTAGGTCTGCAGTTGGAATGGCCGAGAGAGGAGAGGTGGTAAAGGGCAAGGATTTGAGCACCTGCTTTTAGAAGGAAGCCTTGCATGCGAAAGGTACTCGCGCTATTCAGCGCACATACCCAACAAGCACTCGGCAAAAAAAACCAGCGAGCCACGGGTCATGCTTTGATAATTCTCACTCTCCTTTCTGCTGGTAGTCTGTTGCCTCCAGCCCTCGGCATAAGCAAACGCAGAGTTGTTAACAGCGAAAAGCCCATTACCTGCTCTATTGGTAGCAGCTATAATAAGCAACTCCAGATCCATGGCAACTGAATATCCAAAAAAACTCGGCGTCACGCATAGTGCTGTCATTACCAGACAGCACCCACAGCTGCGAACAAACAGCGTGACTCACGTGCAAATCGATGCATTCATCAAGGTTACCATATATCAACAGTGACCTATATCAACATACGCCCTAAACTTGGGCAAACCCATCCTGTTCCCAAAGGCTTTTGGAAATCGTGACATGCCGTGCTTGTTTTGCAGTGGGGGGGGCTCCCAGGTATTCCAATCCTGGCAGAGACACAACCCATGCATCCAACACACTTCCAGCAGTCTTCCCCAAACCCAGTACCTGTTCGTTCATCCATCCGTCCTCTGCCAATTTATTCCAACCTCAAACCCATCTCACGGTTCATTTTGTCCCGTCTGCGTTGCAGCAGGTTGGCAGCTCCACCTTTGCAAGAAGACCTCGTGTCGGCATCCAAAAAACCCCCCAAAACCTCTTGAGGAAGGTCTTCTTAATTTTCTAAGTTCAAAAGTAAGTTGAGAAGGCATCCAGTGTCCTTCACTAGAGGACCTGGTTCAATTGCACCATCTCTGAAGTCCAGCCGGAACAAGACACACCAGCAACCCTCACCCCGTAAGCAAGAGAAGAGTTTGGGTAGCTCCAATTCTTGAAGTTTTTAAAGCCATGACCACACGAAACACTTCTTCCCGTTGGATCTCAGAGCGCAAAGACTTGCGCCACAGATTGTTAGCCCATGCTCGCCCTTAAAGGTGACAGGCATTAATAAGAGTCACGCGACGTGTCACAAGTGCTAAGGCAACTCCTAGTCTCCCTGGGAAGGGTGAGTGTCCTACAGTATCTGGACCGTGACAGCCAGCTCCACACTTAATGAAGATAAACGACAGTATTCATTTGAAGTGCATGAATGGGACTGCATCTGCAGTTTGATTCAGCTGAATAGGCCTCCTGTCATAGTCAGTACAAATTCTTCTCTAAATGATTCTGCAGTTTCACATACAGAATGATTCATTTTACTTTTTTCTTTTAATTTAAAAAAAAAAAAACAACCACCCAAAACCTAAGACTTGGAAATTAGCATCGTCTCCTTGTCTGGAACAAGGTTTTACTTGGTAGAGGAAGCAAGCAGATTAGAGAAACTCGGGAATGTCTTTAACCCAGGTGCTTTGGCAAAAGCAAGAGCCTACCTAAAGAGCTGCAGCGTTGTAGACACTCAATTAGCAGCATCAGACCTTAAGGTTAGAAGCTGCGTCACCAAGAAAATTAAAATTCCAAGAGAAGGCAAAGTAAAGCAGGTTATTTACTCTCTTGATGCCAGAATTATTACAAGCAAC
>NW_026114475.1:199898-240136 GCF_018139145.2 Gymnogyps californianus | reverse complement strand
ACGGTCCTACCTGACCGGCACCCTGCAGCCAACGCAGCGCCACGCCACCAACCCCTACGATGGAAGAAAGCTCAGAGAAGATGGACGAGGGTGATGTGCTCCCGAAGCTCCGAAAAGAAAGGAGGTGGTGACCACAGTCGCCGTGGGAGAGAGCTGAACTTACCTCAACTCTAGACGGACCGAGGGTGGCCTTCGTTGTCAATAAACGCCTCTAGCAGTTGAGTTGGCCAACTGGCCTTCCCTAAAATAATCCATAGAAAGAATTAGCTCCCTGAGCAAGCCAGACCAACGCGGGGAAGGTTGACGTGTGGCTCGGCCCGCCACAGAGTATAAAAACTAAGGAACCAGCGACACGAGCTTTGAAGAGAGCTTCAACCCCTGCTTGCCTTCCCGTCGACTTGGGACGCCCAGCGTCACGCGGGTGAGCACCTACAGAGCAGTAATGGGACGCGTGCTTGCGTTGTGACTCAGCTAGACATTGCAATTGCTATATTATACTTGTGTTGCGGTTTTTCGGTAGGCTGCTGCCTCGTTTTTCTAAACCAAACCCCCCCGGTAATGTCAAATACCTTCCAATAAATAAATTTGACATGAAAACATGAAACCCTCCTCGTGCGGAGGTATCTAAAGGAACCTGGTTGAAAAGCACTGGACTTCAACACGCGGCTGTTCAGCTCCGGTCCCAGGCGATGAAGATCCTGGGCAGTTTGGGGTCGAGGGTCCCATGCTCCCGTGCATCCTTGCATCGTTGCTCCTACCCTTTCCCCAGACCGGGAGCAATCCCACCCCATCCCATTTCCCACGCGCGCGGCCGGCACGTCACGGCGTTGGGGATAGACGGGCGGCGAGGCGATGCCAGCATGGCGGTGGCGATTTTATTCCCATTTTTCTGCCTGCTTGACAGCTCAGCGCCTGTTTATGCAGCTGGAGAAGGAGGGAAGACAGGCTTGGGGCGGGGGCGGAGAGCAGCTACTACCAGCAGCAAAGTAGGAGCCAGAAAGAGCCGCATTTTATGCGTCCATGTGTTTGTGTACGTAGACAGGCTCTCACCTCTCATCCTTGCATCCTCCAAAGGGGTTCGCCAGCTCCCAGCATCACCAAAATGGGGTCTTGGTTCGCCAAAATGCCTTGGCCCCGAATCCAGAAATGCCGCCTCCAAATTAATTACTAAAATTCCTCGTTTCTTGGGCGGGCTTGGACCTTCGGAAGCGGCTGGTTGATGTCCCTGCTCCGCACAGCCGGAGCAAAACCTTCACGCGAGACATCGCCGTCCAAGAGGTCCCTGGTCCCGCCAGGATGGGAGGAGGTCGGTTCGTGGATGTGTCGTCATCGTCCCGCACGCTGACTTCATCTGGGTCCGGTGTTTCTCCGGGGCTGGCTCACTGCCAGGCTCCCCAAATCCACTTCTGGTGCAAAATGGAGCTCAGGAAAGACCTTGGGAGTGGAACACCCCCAAAATAAGAGGAACGGGGAGGGAGGGGAACCCCACCAAACCGTCCTTCTGGCTGTCACAGAGAAGGCTGCACGACCAAGCAGTTAATTCCTCTGGATGGGCCGGTGACAGGGCCGGTGACCGGAGGGGACAGGGATGCTCCAGCCTGCGTTTCATCCCTGCCACCCCAGCGCGGGGTTCTGCAGCCGCAGGACCGACCCCCTCCTCGAGCAAGGGCACCCCGGTTCCTCTGCAGACCACGTTGAAACTGAAATCAACCCCTCCGCGTGATGGAGACTCTCCGCTTTCCCTCTTAGATCTTAACACCTCCTGAAGCTCCGCAGAAGCAAAGCGGGTAGAGAGCATCTCTTGGCTCCGCTGCGGATGAAGGAGGCACACGAGGCATCTGGGAAGGTCAGGAGCTCGCGAGGCATCTGGGAAGGTCAGGAGCTCACGAGACATCTGGGAAGGTCGGGAGCTCACAAGACATCTGGGAAGGTCACGAAGGACCCAGAAATTAAGACGTGGCTCCCCAAAGCATCGCAGCTGGCGCGTGAGGCCGTTCTCCCACGTTGCGTCGTCGGCCGTGCGACCTTCGCATGCTTTCTCCTCTCTTGAATATATTCCGATCCTTCTTACGGGTACGTCACCCTGCGCTGGCTTGTCTCGCAAAGTTTTTCCTGCCGCCGGTATCCTCAACCAGAGACAATTCAAGTGGCACGGCTGCATAATTAATGCCGCTAATGAATAATGAAGCAAGGCTAATGCTGCATGCATTTTTCATGCTGACCGTGGGAGAGGACGAGACAGGTTGGTTTTTAAATTACTCCTTCGGCCGAGCGGCGGTCGGGGATCGACTGTGGGAGATGAAGGTTGCTACGAACGGCAGCGACGACCCTGCGCTCCCGGATCCTCATCCTGGAAGAAAAAACGCTTGGGAAAGGTTGAGCTCGCTACAAAAAAAAAAAAACCCAAAACCCCCACCTCCTGCGGCTGAGCAGCCGGGCTGAAATGAGCTTGCTCTAAGTTACGCTACGGAAAACTAATTTACTTTCCGGAGGTGATGGAGAGGCACCAAACTGACCCTTCAGCCGGCGGACGTGCCAGCAGTTTCTAGTTGTTGTTTTTTTTTTTCCCCTTTCCTTCCTATAATCCATCTGCTCGACGCGTTATCGGAGAGGAGCCCCCTTATCGCGCGAACCGTGCTTGACGCGCCGCGCAAAGGCCGGGGGCACCGGGGGGAGAGAATTCCTCGGGAGAAGCCCACCCAGGCTCAGGGATCTTGCCTGGGAGCTTGGCGCATGGGGACGCTCGCGCGTGAAATGTGTTTTTTCGGAGAGGTCTCGGTGCGCGCTCCCGCCCCCGCTCCTCTTTCCGCATCCCCTCTGCCCTTGAAGCAATGCCGGGCAGGGGATGGTCCCCCCTTTTGCACAGCACCCCTTTCTCTACACCCCGCTTCGGCTCTCGCTGATGCAAACAGCTTTTACTATCCCCTTCGACGAGCAAAAGGGGCTCTGACTGGGTGCAAAATAATTCTGGGCAGCCTGAATTATTATTATTATTTTTTTTCTGGCATTGCGGAATGAATAATTTCCTCCTCTCTTGGCCTCCGTCACCCAAAATTACAATTTCCCGGCGCGTATCCCGTACCTCATAGGAGCACAACTCTTTTCCCAAGACCTGCTCCCCCCCGGCAAGCTCTCGGTGATGTTGTCCTCCTCGTCCCGACTCCGCGCCGCCGCTATTGATCGCGCTGCCTGCCTCGGGGATTTATTTTTGCAGCCCGGCGTCGGCAGGCAAACGTGATTGACGGGCCGGAGCTGGCTGATCTGCGCTTGGCGAAGCAAAGCAGAGGGAAACTGTGCGTTCCCCTCCCTTGATTTCCGTTACAGGGAAATGTTCTCCTCGGAGATGTCAAGCCTGGTTCTGGAGGAGAGGACTTGTCTTTTCAGCCCCCCCTCCATCACCTTTGCCCGGGAACAAACAGGTTATTTACGGGCTTCCCCGGCAATTAAGGGAGGGGAAGATGGAGAGATGAGGGGATTGTCCTCAAGGTCATGCTGGGTCTATGGGGGAAGGACTTTCTCACCACCCTCAAGAGCCCAGCAGGTCAGCGGTAGAAGTCGTTCCTCTTCGATTCAAGGACGTTAGATATTTCTGGACTTTTTTGGCAAGATGTGCTGCCTCTCACTGCTCTCACAAGTCCTCTGCTCTCTCTGATGTCCCCTCTCCTCTGCTCCGTCTGTGTAGGATGACAGCCCACCCACCTTCTCCTCTTCTCTATCCGTGTAGGATGAGGACAGCCCACCCACCTTCTCCTCTGCTCCGTCCGTGTAGGATGAGGACAGCCACCCACCTTCTCCTCTGCTCCATCCGTGTAGGATGAGGACAGCCCACCCACCTTCTCCTCTTCTCCATCCGTGTAGGATGAGGACAGCCCACCCACCTTCTCCTCTTCTCCATCCGTGTAGGATGAGGACAGCCCACCCACCTTCTCTTCTGCCCCATCCGTGTAGGATGAGGACAGCCCACCCACCTTCTCCTCTGCTCCGTCCGTGTAGGATGAGGACAGCCCACCCACCTTCTCCTCTCTCCATCCGTGTAGGATGAGGACAGCCCACCCACCTTCTCCTCTGCTCCATCCGTGTAGGATGAGGACAGCCCACCCACCTTCTCCTCTGCTCCATCCGTGTAGGATGAGGACAGCCCACCCACCTTCTCCTCTGCTCCGTCTGTGTAGGATGAGGACAGCCCACCCACCTTCTCCTCTGCTCCGTCCGTGTAGGATGAGGACAGCCCACCCAGCAGACCAAACCCCAGGGTGAGGCTATCCTGCAGATCACTCGTGCCTCACATATTAGTTTGTATTCTCCTCCTGATAGTTTTGTGGAGCTCGACGGCTGTCTGCATAATAATCATGGTGGAAATAAGGTAAGAGGAGGAAACAAGCCTGGGCTCGCAGCCGCCAAGAGCAGGCATACATTTTTCATTGCTCTGACATGCTAAATTAACGCCGCAGCTCAAGAAACCCTAGCGACGTGGGAGAAAAGTTTGCATAACAGAAGCCAAGCAAAATAAAAAGTATTACGAGAGGGACCGACGGCTTGAGCGAGACATCGCTCCTCGGTGCCTTTTCCAAACAAGCCTTCAGATGTACAAATGAATCCACGGGTAATATTCCTCACGGTCTTGCAGAAAGCTCATTAGGAGGCTAACGAGGGGCCCAGGCTTGGAGGATAATGCAAGAGCAATTACATATTCTCCCTGGGGTTTTTTTTGAGGTGAAACCAGGAGACCTTATGTGCAGCACCAGCCTCTAGGCTCTTCCCCGCTTTCCATCAAAAATCTCCTTTTTTTTCGGCTAACAAAAGCACCTTTCCTACAAAAGGTCACGTAACTTCTGCGGCCGAGCACCGCGACGGCGCAAGGCTGGTATCAGCTCTCCGGTTTGCCCTGCCTCGCATACAAAGCGAGGGTGGTAAGCCTCCCCTGGGAGTTATACAGCATTTATGCTCCTCTCTTTCTAGCGCTTCCACACCTCAATCCCATCCAATTTATGGAGATGACCCAGGGAAACTAATGCCTGTCTCTGGCATTTATCAGTTTGCGCGACAGAGTCAAGCATCTTCCTGCTCCGGCAAAAGGGCAAATACCAAGTCACTGATTAAAATCCTACAGTCTTTTCCACTAAAAAACACAAGATTGAGTTCTTCAGGTCCTTCTCCGTCCCGTTTCTTCGGGAGAACCTCCTCCTCTCCTCTCCGCCTCCTTCTCCTCGCTGCTACTGCAAGGGAAAGGTGATACGGCAGCAATTTACAGCCTGCCGTGGTCAACGAGAACGTCGAGTTGAAAATTGGACGGGAACCTCAGGAAGTTCAACGAGGAGAACGTGCAAAGTCCTGCCCCTGGGGAGGAACAACCCATCGCACCGGTCGATGCTGGGGATCACCCGGCTTGGCAGAGAAGGACCTGGGGTGCTGGGGGACAACCAAGTTGACCATGAGCCAGCAACGTCCCCTCGCTGCAAAGAAGGACAACGGGTCCTGGGCTGCGGTAGGCAAGTATTGCCAGCAGGTGAGGGAGGTGATCCTTCTCTGTTCAGCGCTGGTGAGGACACACCTGGAGTGTTGTGTCCAGTTCCGGGCTCCCCAGTACAAGAGAGAGATGGACATAGTGGAGAGAGTCCAACAAAGGGCCGTGGAGGTGATGAAGGGACTGGAGCATCTCTCTTGTGAGGAAAGGCTGAGGGAGCTGGGATTGCCTGGAGAAGAGAAGGCTCAAGGGGATCTCATCAATGTATCTAAATGAGGGCGCAAAGAGGACAGAGCCAGGCTCTTCCCAGTGGTGCCCATGGTGGGAGCAAGAGGCGATGGACACACACTGAACACAGGAGGTTCCCTCTGAACATCAAGAAACACTTTTTTACTGGAGGGTGACTGAGCACCGGCACAGGTTGCCCAGAAAGGTGGTGGACTCTCCATCCTGGAGATACTCAAAAGCCATCTGGACGTGGTCCTGGGCAACTGGCTCTAGGTGGCCCCGGTTGGACAGATGATCTCCAGAGTCCCTTCCCACCTCAACCATGCTCTAATTCTGGATATATCGGATTTTCAGGACTAAGGGTTGTACATGTCCTCTATGGAAGACGGCTCGTCTGCATCTCCTGCACAGCACTGACCTTGCCTCAAAAGAGCCTCTTAATAAACCTGCAGCAGCCTAAAAAACCCATCTAAGGTCATCTCAAGCAGCACCGCGTGGGCTGTAGCTCACGGCTTGTGAACTGCTTTGCTCAGTAGGAAGAGACCAGGGCATCATTAACCACCTTCAACCACCTCAGACAACGCCGAGGAGGAAATATACGCCTTGACGTATGGCAGGCCATAAATTTGGCAGCACGGGTCTGTTGTGACATACATCACCTCTTCCAGAGACCATCAGTTACCCTCCACCAGCGCGCTTCTCTTTATTAGGTGACCAAACGAGCAAAGGCGTAACGCTGCAGACACCTGCTTCCCACCTGGAATAAACCCCAACGTCTTCTCCTCCCATTGACCTCCCTCCAGCATCCGAGCAACCTAACCCAATTATTACTACAGCTGCACGGAGATTTTCTGGATAACGCTTACCGTCTCCCCCCCTGCAAGAGCATCCATGCCGTGAAGGATCTTCTTTGGCCCTCCAACACCTCCAGATATTTTATCGCTCTGAGCACGCCAGGCTATGGCAGGTTAACGTGGGCTTACTCCAAGACACCTTCGGATAAAGCTGTCATCTACAGCTGCATCGTAAACTCGTCGTCTTAATTGCCCTGTCATTAATACCGGCTCCTACACGCCACTGGTGTGAATGTTCCCCAAACCAGCTTGTTGCTGCCATGATCTCCCTTACCGGTAGATACTGGTGAGGACTGGCAGTGCATCCCATGAAAGGCAGGTGGGGCGGTCCTCCAAAAGCATGCTCAAACTGCGCAACCGCGGGCTGCCTCCTGCAATGCCAAGTGCCTTCAAGAAAGCTCCACACGCCTCAAATCATTTCATTTGCTTTCGCTTCGGGCTGGACTAAGTCACCTAGCAGTCGGCGCTGTCTTTTCGTGTCATATACTTTTACATCTCTTCACACTTGGGACCAAAAAAAATACAGAGCTGGAGATGACGTGATTGCTGTTATTGTTCCTCAAACCATTGCCTTCTTAGAGGCTCACTCCACCTCCTGCAACGCGGTGAAGGCTGCCCACCCAAGCCTTTGGTCTTCAGACAGTATATCCACACCAGGAACCGCTCCGTAATTTTTTTTAAATGCACCTATATTTGTAATTATGTGCGCAAGCGTGCAAATAGCGCCTGCAGAAGCTGCCCCAAGGAACCTTCTCAGTCCTTAATGGAGAATGAATGATCAAAGCCATAGAAGAAAGCCAACTACGATCCCTCAGGGTCCCAGAGAAAGGTTTCCTTGGCAGGCTGGGACGCCAGGATGTCTTTTTTTCTCAGCCAACAAACCTTTTTAGCTCGTCTGCAATGAGTCAGGGGAACGGGCTTGGATTTGGGTCAAGCCAACTGAGTTGTGTTTGCTCAGTAGCGATGACCCTTTGCTCAGGATTCAGGTTTGAGAGTTACAGGACGCGTCGAGCTCAGGGAAGGTCCCAACCTCAAAAATATCTTCTCCTGAGCGTAAATACAATTTAATCGGCTTCCTGGATGAGTTGGAAAGCACCGTCCTCTTGCAGCTGCTGGAGGGAAGCAAGGGAGGTGCAGAGCAGACCCTGGTTTCACCCCTCCATGCCCCAGGGTGGCTACAGGGGAGATGGGAGGAGAAAAGAAAAAAAAAAAGGATTGAAAAAGTCCGAATTTGGCCTGGATCAGCTGTTTTCCTGCTAAATCTGTTGATAAAACAGGAGAAAAACCCCTGGAAAACGCCCGTGCAAGGGGTTTCTCCAGCCAGCAAAGGCATGCAGGAGGACACTGTGCTCTCCATCACCTACAAGGGACCTCATTTGCTATTTCTACCCTTGTGTAAGCAAACAGCGGCCAGAGACGAGCTTGATTAAACAGACGAAGCATCCCATTTATCTTGTCGCTCAGCCCTCCTCCGCCGATTTAATTGAAAGGGCTTTGCAGAGCTCTAAGTTCCCACCTCTGAAGCGGCCAGAGAACGGGTTTGCACGCGGAGCGAAGCGTAGAAAGGAAAAGCAACCGCGCATCTCTCTCTTAACGAGACGAGGAAGAAAACCAGCGAGAGCTCTGGGCTGCTTCGCAAAAGCCTCCCCTGCATTTTTGAAGGGTTCGTGGGCACAACCTGAACGGAGTCGTCTCAATCCAACCGCCCCAGCGCCGACGGCTTTCAAGTGCCATTTCATTCCTGATTCGCTTTGAACTCTCGCTTGGTGAGAAATTCCCTTGAAAAACGTCACTCGACTACGGCAGATCCTGCGCGGAGCTGTGAAGCAGCTGCTGAGCATCACCGAAATAAAGAGCTGCGTTTCGCCACGCTGGGTAAGACGCGGATGGAGATTTCCTCGCACCGTGTCCTTGTCCACCGCAAAGCAGCTGCAAAAAAACCTCCCAGTTTGATTCAGACCTTTTATCTGGCATGGGTTTCCCACCTTCAGCCATCAGAAGAGCCCACAAAGGTAGAACAGTCACCGGCAGGATTGCATCTCCCTCCTCCAAAGCATCCATCACCACCAGAGCAAGCCAAGCCACGAACGCCTTTTGCCCATCGGCCGCTAGCACGCAACAACCGGCACGGGCGTTTCGCTCCCCAAAACCCTTTGCAAAAACCTTTTCCCCTCCCGCAACGCCATGCTTGCACCCGCAGGCACGGCAAGCCCGGACCAGCGAGTTTGGGGGGACCAAACAGAATAGCAGAGGTGGTTTCCAAGCTGCCATCGTTCACGCGTCACCGGAGGGTCTTCTCTTCCTTGTACGAGGCAAGAGCCAAGAAGAAGCGCGATGGAGCTGGGAGTCAGGGGCGCGAACAGGAGAGCCTCTGCCTTTGGGTCTGCCGTAGGACTGGGTGCTCGGTGATAACAGGCAAGAGCTCTCAAAAGCCTACGTGTCCTTGTTCACATAACCCTTCCCGCTTTGGGACAGGGCAGCAGGAGCTTCTCTCCCTCCCTGTACTTTGAAGTTGATCAGAACGGGCTTGGAAATAATTTTAATTATTAATTAACCAGTTTTCTTTCTCCCCCTTTTCCTGGATTCAGGGCTAAAATCTGCCAAACTCTGCAGGGCACTGCCTGTTTGCTTCGCTTCGTGCCTCTCAGGCGTTTGCGGACGCAGACCCGCAGCTTCCTGACCCCCGCAACCTTGCTGTGGCTTTGCCAGCGCCTCTCCTCCGGCTTCGCTCCCCTCCACAGCCTGTACGGTTTTGCAGCCTCACGCCGTGTTTTCTGTAGGATTGCAGCTTCAGGATCGATTAGGTACACGAGCCAGGCTGAGATCTCCGTCGCATTCACCCTGCGGATGCTTCTCCAGCAGCGTCGCAGGGGGTTGACCCATTGAGGCAGGTAATAAAGCCGGAATTTCACTTTTCTTCCATGATTACTTCTCCTTGGTGGATGCTTCGGGAGGCAGCAAGACACGGAGCTCGAAGCAACGTGATGGAAATGCAGCTTGTTGCTGGAGGGGCCAAGTCACGTCCTGGGCTTTCCAGGTCCAGAAAGGAGAAGCTTGCGGTTTCTTCTTGCGAAGCCACCATCCCAGCTGATCAGCCAGGACGATCTCCCTGCAGCGCCGCACACAAATGACAGGCGACACTTGTGCTAACCAAAACCCCCTTCGTTAGAACCCAGCTACTTCCCAAAGGCTGAAAAAAATACGAGTTGAAACCAATTCGGGGCAAACGCCCCTGGTACTTACACACACGATGGCAGCACCGATGGGACAAGCATCCCTGGGGATAGACGGCCCAGATTCCTCCTAGCAGACGCGGATCTGTGGGTATTTGCTGTGGGTGGAAGGGCTCGTAGGGAGAGAGATGCTCGGCAAACCCCAGAGCAGATGGACCGTAAAGCGTTGACGTACGTCCTTGGGGTAGAGCTTCATCCTTCCGCGAAGCTCTGGAGCACATCGGTGGTTTACGTGTTAGAGCCAAGCAGCCTGCGAAGGGGAAACGCAGCTCCTCTGACGTGGGAGAAAGCAGGAGGAGAACAAGACATGCTGAGCACGTGCAACGAGTACCCGAGGATATAGTTTTTAGCTAATGAGTCCATGAGGATATAGCTTTTAGCTAACGAGTACATGAAATTATAGGTTTTTAGCTAAGAGCAGCCATCCAACTGACCCTACGGTCTTCCACAATCCATGGAGACCGGGGAGAGTTTTCCAAGACCCTTGCTTTCTGCTACCGATTTACTCAGATGCCACCACTCTTTGCCTACAATCAGGACACTACTCTCATGGAAAAAAAAAATTAAAAAATAAAATAATTTAAAAAAATAAAAAAATCAATAGCCAGCCGGATAATCCTGCCATAAATACGTCCTCGTCCAATCTTCCTGTCCCCTCGGCAAGGCAACAAGATTTGATCTAGGCAGCACGCGCAGAATGACAAACGGCGAGCACACGCACAGGCGTAATGATTTAGCGCAGCAGTCGCTTTGCAAGCCAACATCTAAAGCTTCCAAATTTAGCCCTCGTTCAAAGGCTCGTACGGATCTAACGACGTATTGATCTGATAGGCGTGAAAGCCGAGGCAACACGTCCAAGGGGAGACAATCCCACCCGTTCCTTTTTCGAAAAAGCATCGCGCATTTGTTGAATGAGCAAAAGAAACAGCAAATCCAGGAGATATAGGTGAAGACCACAGGCAAACAAACAAACAAAAAAGCCCGGGGTGGATATGCACGGTCAGAACAGATTGAGTTTCACCGACTTGCTCTGAGAGATCACGCAATTTTTTAAAACTTATTCAATTTATTTATTTATAATGCAACTATTCGGGATTAATTACCTATTAGCAGAGTCCTTGTCCGTAATGAGGATCTTTTAAATGCACAGAAAGGAGAGACGAGTCCTTCTCTTCTCAGATACCCTCTTTCATAAGGAAGGAGGATGGGTCAAGCGAGCGTGTGCTGGATAAAAACTAAGCCGCAGCCGGACCCAAAACCAGTCTCGCCCCTCAAAAACATCATGTTGTATTAAAGAAGAACGCAAATGGCATCCTAAAAAAGCAATTTGCCATCCCAGACACACAAAGCCACTGCCGTTACAGGCTCTAGTTTGCAAGGTCAGGCTTTCCTTCCATGTGACAGGGTCCTAAAACCAACTGGAGGTTTCAAAGATTCAATGAAAATCCTCAGTCTGGGAAATACGATGAGTTTCGTCCCGGTCAGCTCGAGCCTACAAGAGTTTTGAAAATGAGTTTTAACGGGGCAAAAGCAGACGAAGGAGCAACGCCACTGGCATTACATCCGCCTGCCTTTGGCTCTCCAGGTAGTCACCTACAGCCACTTCTCGAGGGCTTGGGCACCCCAAAAGCATCACTGCCAGATACAGAAAGTAAATACTTGGTTCTTCTCTAACCCATTCTTCTTGAGGAGCCCAGAGTGCTTTCTGGTGTCAACCCAAGGTTGGCACCCGATGGGACAGCTTGCAGTGGTGTAGACCCTGATGGAGGTGGTGTTGGCACCCGATGGGACAGCTTGCAGTGCTGTAGACCCCGAAACGCAAGCGATGTAAGAGCGTGATGGGAAGAGAGCACAGGGATCCCAAAGGACGCTCAGTCACGGCACGGTCAAGGTGGGAAGGGAGCTCTGGAGATCATCTGGTCCAACCAGGGCCACCTAGAGCTGGTTGCCCAGGATGGCTTTTGGATGTCTCCAAGGATGGAGACTCTGCTCAGCTCTTTGCTCCAACTGCTGGGCTGCACCCGCTCCTTGAATGGAGAAATAACCCCCCCCAAACTGGGAGTCGAGCCCTCTGCGATTTGCTGAGATGCTGGTTGCTCTGGACCAAATAATTCTGGGATGTGTTTTTTGAAGCAGCCCGGGCTCGTAGGACCTCTATCCATGTGGATTTCTGGGCACTGTGCAGAAACGCTGCTTCAAAAGAACGTAATTAGATATTCCACACCCTGCCCTGAAGGTCAAGAACTCAGTCTGTTTATATCTTAAAAAAAAAAAAACAAACCCAACCAACCCACCCCCAACCTCCAACCCAGCCCTCTGTCATCGCTTAACGTGAGATACGAGGCTGCTCCCTCTGCTGCACGGTGATTTATTGCCTCTTGCCCGCACCCTCCACAGCTTCTCCAATCCGGTTTGCTTTACATCTTCAGAAGACGAATTGGAAATCTGCTTGAAATTAAAGATCAATGAAGAATTTAACTCCTTTTTTCCCCTGTTCTCCTTTTTTTCTTTTCTATTCTTTTCTTTTCTATTCTTTTCTTTTCTATTCTTTTCTTTCTATTCTTTTCTTTTCTATTCTTTTCTTTTCTCTTTTCTTTTTCTTTTCTCTTTTCTTTTCTCTTTCTTTTCTCTTTTCTTTTCTTTTTTCTTTTCTATTCTTTTCTTTTCTTTTTTCTTTTCTATTCTTTTCTTTTTTCTTTTCTATTCTTTTCTTTTTTCTTTTCTCTTTTTCTTCTCTATTCTTTTCTATTCTTTTCTATTCTACTCTATTCTTTTCTACTCTACTCTATTCTACTCTCCTCTACTCTATTCTACTCTCCTCTACTCTATTCTTTTTGTTTTTTAATTTTTTTTTTGAGCTGTGCACAAATTTAAAAAGGTGACACCCCCCCCCCCCCCCATTCCCTGCTTTTTCCCAGGAATATCAGCATTTTCAGGAGACTGTGCAAGCTCCCTTCTCACAAAACCGCCTGGGAATTCGTTCTCTGACACCCCACGAGCAGCCTCTAAATCCCTCCTGCGGTACAAACTGCCCTCCAACGCCCCAGAGATAACGGGGAGGGAGGGGAAAAAAAAAAAAACCATCGCCAAAACGCGGCATCGCTCCGCTCCGGCCCATTCACCGCAGGCAGCAGCGAGCGGAGCGTCGGGAAATAAAAGGAATGGGGGAGGTGGGTCCTTTTAAGGGTCACTGCACCGATAAATCAGTTTTTTCTTTCCTCCCGCTCCAGCAGCGTCTTTGGTCCGAAAGTCTTGGTAAGGGTGAATTCAACGGGAGATTGCAGTGGCTCTGGGGCTTTGGGCTCTTTGCTGGGTGGCCCTTGTTGGTGTCAAGTATTTCTGGGTATAGAACAAGTTAAATAATGCATATATAAAAATCTCAATTTGGTCCCAAAGCCCTTTTTCTCCCTTCCGAAAGTCTCACCCTTTACACCTGACCGAGCACCTCCGCTCTCAGCGGGGCCGCTCATTGAACCAAGCATTGAAAAAAAGAAAACCAAGCCCAACAAAACGGAATCGCTGGAGCTCTTTAACACTCACGTCCATAAAACTACACGCCAAAAAGCCACGGCTCTGCCATTTCTGCCACAGCTGTTATCTTTTTAAGCGGCTCCGTGGCTTTGATGCTCTGCGTCTGTCGTCTCGTAAGAGGCGACGAGATAGGGAAGGGAATGACAAGAGTTTGGGGAGGGGCGCAGGCTTTTACAGTCCCCCATAAACTATTTAGCAAGGGAAGGGCATCAAACCGAGAGCGTTTTATTAACTTGACAATAAGAGAGTATAATCCTGAGAACAGTGCTTTTAAAGGCCAGGGATGTCCAGTTTCATTAGTTTTGCCCGGATGCTTACGAAGCACGAGAGGAGGGGAAGGGCTGGAGGCCGAGGGCTCGTCTACGCTCACAGATTAATTTGGATTAAGAGTGTGTGTGTGTGTGGGGGGTGAATTTAAGGAGCTTTACTGTTTCTAAGCAGTGCCCCAAAAATGGGATTATTCAGGAAAAGCGGCTCTGGAATGAAAAACTCTTCAGCAGCTGCAAGAGCTCCTGCCCGGACCATCCTGTGCTGCTGCTGGGTGAGGAGAAACATCTCCAGAACCTGCCACGACGGAGCTGCAAGCCCTGAGTTGCACCCTTTGGCAGCACATCAACGGGATTTACAGGGATGGTCCCGAAAAGGCGTTTTTCAGTGGGGTTGAGCCCACGAACAGCAGGTCACGCTCCAGAAGAAGCTGCAAATAGCGTGATCCTCTATTCCAGAGCTTTTGCAAAGGCACCCATTTAAAACTCTTGCGAAGCCTGAGGGTGATTTCTTCTTCCTCTGCATCTTGGGAGCTACTTGCAGCACTTTTTTTTAACATATATATAAAAAAAATAAATATAAATAATTATAACTATATGGATATATATATTTATGTATACACATACCTAATAGCTGTCCTGCTTTCCTCCATTCACAAACATTGCAAACCCATCACCCAGGCTGATCATCCACAGCATGCCGTCTCCGCAGATAAATGAGGGTCGCAGGAGAGTAAATTTGAGGCGTTAAAGGTAAATGCTAAGCCTCAGCGATGGTACAGAGGCGGCAGCCGCTGAAGACTTTCAATCATCGGCTGCAAGCCATGGAACGTACTTAACCGCAGAGCGAAGAGCATCCGCCTGCGGAGGATGCGGCCACGACCACCCGTCGGATAACCTTGGTGTCACGATATAAGCTATGCAAGCAAACAAGGAGAGGCGGATTCTGCGGGGAGCGAGAGGACCCTGCTGGAAAAAAAAAAAAAACCACAAAAATACAAAAAAAGTAATAATAAAAAAATCACATGCAAAAAGAACACCAATTCCAACGTCTCCGCGAATCCGAGGGCAAACCCTGGGAGAGACAAACTCAGGGCGAAGCTCCTAAACCCGTGTCAAGGTGCCAAGGGCCACCAGAGATTTTGCACTCAGTATTGATTTTGCGCGCCGGGCGCTCTGGCGATAGGCAGCGGCGTAAAACCTCGCCACTGATTGACATCCAGCTCGTCGGGCTGGTGCCCAGTACTGGGTCATCCCACTTAACCTCCCGGGTAGTGCGTGGCAGAGGACCTCACCCGTTTACCCCCGGACTTACGAGCTCAGGCTGAACTTAAGGTAAGCTTAGTTACAAGCTTAACTAAAAGGGAAGATTTAGATCTTTGGGGGCAGCCGCTATTTTCCATCGTTTCTGACAGTTAGCTAATTCTGATGCGAATTAACCAATTCTACTCATTCTCCCTCAATTCTCCTAAGAAGCCACCCAGTTCCTCCTGGAGAGGTTGAGGCAAACATCTGAAGGGTCAAGACAAGGAGGAGTCAACCGAGGAGTCTACCACTCGAACTTTCACGTCTTTAAAGACTTACTCAGGAGACCATGGTCAGGGTGATGGGCAACCATCCCTGGAAGCTGCAGGTGAGACCAACCAGGCTTCAGAGATGACCGATGCACGCTGGTCCGGTCTAGGGACCTGCCTAGCACCTCTGAAAAATCACATCCTGGGCCTCTGAGGAGCACAACTTGCTCTTGAAATTAAGATTTCGTGTTTTCTAGGCTTCTTAGGTGCTCCTCAAGCAGTCCACGGTTTCAGCCAAAGCCCTGGAAACAGATGAATGACAGACCGGTGTCCTCTTAAGGGCAAGGAATTTACTCTGCAGGAAGAAAGAACACAGTTTAGCAGGAAACGTTGTATTAAAAGTCAGCAGAGAAAACCACCGTATAATTCCCAGCACCGCGGGAAACGCTGGGTGAGATGTTACAGGGAGGCAAAGCAGATCTTCGTAGCGATGCCTTGCGGCTTTGCCGTCTGCCGCTACGGGCAGGTAAAGAGCGGGTGGGACATTGCCCTGATCTGCTCTTCTGGCGTTTCTCCGCAGTGAAAAAGACCACGTTGAACGGCGTATACCTGAAGCATCATTTCAGCTGGAGGACCAACACCCAAGCTCATCATCTTCATACCAGAAGTGGTGAGCTCTCTGTTGTACTTCACGCACGTCGGATTTTAGGCGCTGGTCCCGCCAGTCCAGCTGGACGCACCTTCGACCTTTGTCGCCTTTGCACGGAGCACGTTTGCACGGCTATCTCAAGAACAGCCTATTAACTGCACGTAGAGAAATGCAACATGCAAGCCGATGGAAACGAGCCCTCGGAGCGACGAACGATGCAGTATTTTGTCACCCTTCCAGCAGCTCTCTGCTAAAAACATCGCTTTATTTCTCAAGGTTGCGAAAGCCTCATTTCGAAAGGCCAAGAGGAACTTGTGCGCCTTGCTGCGGAAGGGACGCGCGCGCATGTCAAAAAACCCGGTGCGTTTAATTTTTCAACATCTCGGTCCGCTTTTCCCTCTCTCCGGCAAGCTCAAAAGAGAAGACAAACTAAGGGAGCTCGCAGGGGGCCTCGTAGCCGCCTCCCGCCCTTCGCTGTCAACCCCCTGCGTGGGGCGATGAGAAATCCACGCTAACGAGCCCTGTCCTTGTACAGGCTCTGGAAATGGGCTCTGGCCCTTGAACTCCCAAGCATCCTCGCTGTTTCCGTGAATTTTTTTCCAGCTTTTATTGTCCCTCCTGAGATCTGGGCATCAACTTTTCCATGCAGCGCTCCTGGCTTAGGCCCAAGCAGCCTCGGTCTAACAAAACACCGCGTGACCCCTGTTATCGTTGCAGTTATTTAGATTCTTCTTCAAGTATTCAGCTGGTGCCAAGCAGCAACGCGGACTAGTTTAGTTGACTTCCACCTGAAAAACCGCGGAGCGCCCGTTATTGAGCTTCGCCCTGTGCTGCGGAGTTGGGATTTCGAGGGGGCTACTCAAAGACGTCCCCCAAACCGGGGAAATTCAGGTCGCAATCCGAAACGAAGCCCAGCTTGCATTTGCGCGGACGTGGATGCACACACAGCGCCGTGTGTGCATCAGATGCGCAGATGGGACCGATATTTCTCATTGTTATGCACACAGCGTGCTCGTTCACATCAGGAAAAAAAAAAAAAAAAGCCGGCTTCTGCTGCTCCATCGAAGTGGGAAGATTTCGTCCTGCTTTGCACCGATTTAAGCGTCCGCGCGAGGAACAGGACGTCGATGCCCACATGCATTGGGAACAGGAGTGAAGGTGAAGTCGAGGTTTTACTCGAGCTGTGAGTAAAAAACCCACCCTGGGGGTCGTGGGGGTTAAAAGGGTCATTGAAAGGATGTTCGCCTCCTTTTTCTTCAAAGGCTTATGAAACCCATGGCGGGGAAAAGACCCCAAAACTCTGGGGAAATATCATCTTTGAGGAGGGACGTGGCAAGCTCCTGCCGAGAGGATGAGCAATGGCAGCTGACCTCCCGGGGAACCGTGCCTCCGTCACGTCAGGTCCAGCATCCCGGCCCTTTTCTCAGCAAGGAGACAGCCCGCGCCTTGTAGAGGCAAGGACTGGAAGAAGCAGAGCATCACGCAGGTTTGGCCAGATCCCGTCACCAGGAGATGCAGATTCTGACGGATGCACCCGGGGAAATTTTTTTTCTCTTTCTTCTCCAACACTATTTTTCTTCCCTCCCTCGCCGCGTAACCCTCTCTTCTTCTTTAACGGTCTTTTAAATACTTTATAGCACATTTAATGACCCATTTAGCTTATACACAGCTGATATTTTCGTCAGATGATAAAGGGGCTTTTACCTCGAGAGATCAAGGGCTAGAAACGCATGACATTTTTCCTTCACCGTAGCCATTAATTGCGCTTTTTCATTTCAAAGATATGATAAATCAGGTGAGTTACGGCTGCCCAGAGAAACATTTTTCTTTATACCTTCCCTGGCACAGCCCACACTGCAGAAAGCCACCCAGCGCACGCGAGGGAAGAAGTAGCCCGGGTCTGAAGAGAGGGAAAAAGACTGAGCGTGGCAGCTTTCTACGGAACAGCCTGATAAACGGGATTTTCTTTCTGCTGCCAGTTGTTTCTAGGATGCTACTAATTCTTCCAGATAGAAAATTAGGTGGCGTGCAGACAACGGGAGCTTTGCAAAAGCCAGGCGGAACCTCCGAGCACCCAAGCTGCTGGCCACCACGTGGGGTTTTTGGTTTTTTTGTTGTTTTTTTTTTTTTCTGAGCTGTTTCTGCATGTAAATAAATCTCCTTCTCCGAAGCAGAAGCAAGTTCACGGCAGGACTCCCACCTCCCCATCCAGCATCCTTTCGACTCAGAATAACTACCGGGTTGCTCTTTCAGCTGGCATGAAACCATCGCCTTCCACGCAAGTCAACAGAGCCGGGCATAACTCCTGTCCCCACCAAAGATTAAGCCCTCAGGAGACCGATGCCGTGGGTGCGTGCAGATTAAGCAGCAAGGTGGTTTGGGGTTTTTTTTTTTTTCGGTTTGGGGTTTTTTTTTGGGGGTTGTCGTGGGGCTTTTTTGTTTGTTTGGGGTTTTTATTTGTTTGCGGTGTTGCGGGAGGTCTTCTGGAAGCATAACCCCCAGGCGCCGTGGATTTGAGGTAATTAACGCTAAAATTGCGGCTCTTCGCTAAGCGCGGGAGAGCCTTGTGCATAATTACGCTAGAAATACTACAAGCTGGTACGAAAGAGAGAAAACTGCCCTCCCTGTCATTTTTATTTGCGAGTCATCCGCATGCACCGCGGGGAGTTCAAGCTGCGGACACTTAATTAGAGATGTTCGGTGATCGTTCGTGGCACCGGTGTGACCGGGCTGGTTTAGCTGAAGCCAGCCCGGTTTCCCACGCAGGCGCGAGATGCTGATGGGATGGGGAGGGTGAATGTCACCCACAAACCCCCTGGAAGTGTGTGTGTGTGTGGGGAAAAGCAGTCGGCCCCACATTTTTTTTTAATCTCCCGTCTCGCTCTACGCTTTAGAGGAAGGAAACTGGCATTTCAGAGTTGAAACGGCCACAGATCGCGGATTTGCGGGAGTTCTGCCAACATTTTAGAACTTTCTACGGACACCATAATGACACGACCTAAGAGGAGGAGAACGCACCTTCTGCCCTCCCGCCCCGCTTTCACAGCTCCACGGCCTTTACGCGCTTTTTTTGCGAGGTCCATGATGCTAAAAAAAGGCTCCAAGAAATGTTTACGACCTCTGCCGCCCTCCCGAATCCTAATTCCAGCGGACAGGCATGCCTCTGCGGCTGCTGTGGCTCTAGGGAAGAGAAAAATATATATTAAGTCTTAGCTGAGTATTTGCAACCAGACCAGAAACGGCAGAGCTACAGAGAGGAGGTGGATGTGGTCTTCTCCATCCCTGGAAAGCTGCCTTCCAACCTCGCCTTGCCCTTGGATGCAGAGTATCCACATGCAAAGCAAGTGCAACGCAGCATCCTCCTCGCAAACCAATTTTCAGGCGTGTTTTACGTTAGATATTTTGGCAAGAGAAGCTTTTCGGAAAGGACACGCTATTTCTTTTTTTTTTTTTCCCCCTTGTAATAGTGAGTCAAGGTAAGCCCAGGCAGGAGGCACTACATCAGTGGGCTGAATGAAGAAGAGACAACTTCTGCCTCATCTTCTATCTGCATTTTATGTTAAATTTACTATTTGAGCGGACAGCAAGCTATAAAATGAGCCTAAATACAAGAAGCGTGGCTTAAGCTGAAAAAGCCCCTCTTTCCCCATCGCGAAGATAAAACACTCCTGCATGAGCTCAAGCCCCCTTAGCCACTTCTCCAGTTCATTAAAGACTGATTCCTCGGCTATTCGAGAGCTTTTCGGGGTCAGCCTGAAAGCAGCACACCTACGAACCGCCTCCCAGAAGCCTGGCTTATCCTTACGTAGGCACAAAAGGCATAAATCTGATTTTAAGCGGAGGGTATCGTGCAAGGAGCAGAGCGGCGGTTGCAAAGAGCAGACCAGCAAAGGAAATTCCTGGGGAAAAAGGAAAATAGCAAAGATCGCTGGAGGTGAATTTCTGCTGGTGTTGCAACTGAAGGAGTAGGAGCTATAGAAGAGATTCTCAAACGGGCAACGGCACAAGAAAAACTCCGATACAGAAATATTAGAAATCTGATTGATCCCGTATCCCTAATTACACCAGCAGATTAAGTTTTTTATTTTTTTGGCACCAAAATCTGTAACAGAAGAGCTTAGCCAGGAGAGACGAGCGTATGGTGAGTAAAAGGAAAGGAAAACTCCCCCCAAACCAGTGATTCATGGTGCTGGTTTGCCTGAAAAAAGGGGGTTGAGTCGGGAAATTGTTTTGGTTGGGCTTTTACACAAAAATTAAAGGAAGTTAGGTATGCACGAGGCACATCGTCTAGATTCTGCGAAGTTATAACCCAACTTGTTATGACCAGGTTCGAAAACTTGTTTTATAAACCGAACGACCCAGAAAACTTAAGGCTTGGTGAGAAGGGGACAACTGCAACATTGACTAAAAACGGGAATTCACGTGCGCAGGGAAAGGTAGCACCAGGCGAGGAGATTTTAAATGCCATTCCCATCTCACTAAATCCTCAACTCCCCAGAAAAGAAGCAAGAAAACCAAAGTACACAAACCCAACCCCAAATACACCCTGCTCTCGAGCCTGCGCATACTCGCTTTCTCCCCTTTTTCTCCCCAGAATGCATTCCTGATGGCGATGCAGAAGTTCAAAGTGTGCAGCGGACGCAATTCAATTAAAGCTACGGCAAGGGGAAGGAGAGTCTGAAATAAGATTACACAGACAATTCTATTAAAATTTCCCTTCTTATTCGGAGAGCGCTTGATGGACAGCTCGAAGAACGGCTTAATTACAGTTTTAAACCTGTGCAGAATCAGACGTTTACCACACAGCTCCAATTATTAACTCTGATTTCACAGGAACAAGCGATAAAATAGATACTGCAGGTTTACTGGTGCGTTTCTCGATGGAAATTAAAAAAAAAAAAAAAAGAGAATTTGAGAGATGTGCACCCAAGAGACAGCAGATCTCTCATAGCTGAGTGGATAGAAGTGGAACAAGACCCAGTTGTCGGAGGTATAAACCAGATATACGCCCACACGTGAGGTGACAAATCGATGATCCCAATAAAACCAGACTCACTTTGAACTGGTACAGATGACAGCGAGCACGTCAAGGTGCAGAAGTCGTCCTCCGATTTCCGAAGGAATTTCAATAAAACATTAAGAGAGTAATTTTTAACGCAACATTTAAAACTAATCCTTGTTCCCAACCTTGTTCAGCCCTTTTAACAGCCCTTGCACCATAAAAGGTCCGGAGTCATCCTCATTTTTAAGTAAATCCTTGAAAATTACTAAAGCACGGAAGAAATGTGGACTGCTGAAAATGACACATTTCCTACTTTAAAAAAAAAATAATTAAACTATTTAAATTAGAAAAGGGGGGGGGGGAAAAGCACCCCAAACCATTCACAATATATTCTCAGCATGGAGATGGAGGGGAAAAGTGTCTTTTTTCCACCAAATTGCCTTGGCTGGGCTGAAAACCTTCTTAAGCATTTGCGGGAGCTCTTCCCAGGATGTCACCTGAGTTCGAGCAGTAAAATTGGGTGAACGTGAAGGGTGTGTGCAAATTCAGTCTCGTTTGACTGAATTAAGAACATAAATTGATTTTTTTTTTCCCCCTTTTCTTTGATTCAGAACTCCTCCTAAATAAAGCAACACATTTAATGAACCGGGGTATGGTTCAAATCCCAATTACCCCAGCAAGAGCCACCAGCCAGATGCCGTGGTGGGCGGTGGAAGGGTCAGCCCATGGTGTGAGCACCATCGCGTGGAGAACAGGTTTGATCACGTCTTCGCAACATTTCAAATATAATTTGGGGGATTTCAGGTCTCTGATGCTCTGGCTTGGAGCACAGCGGCGTTACGCAGCTCTCCAGCATCTTTTACACCAAGATGCTGCCCATGAAAGGTGAGCCTCCATCCTCTAGCGCCAAGTCAACCCAAGATTGAGTGTGGAGAGCACTGGGGTTTTTTTTTCCCCTCCCGAAAATAGAAGGACTGCTAATAAATCTACTGAGCGGAGAAATTCTGCCCTGTGTGACCCTTTCTGTCAAAGCAAGGCTGAGAGGGAAGACTGTATTGCCCACACGCTCATCGGCTCTTGCAGCAGTTGGCAGTTATCACAAGAGCACATAGGAAGGCTTCGCCCGGGCCTCCTGATCCGCTGTTTTCCATCCTCTTCGTGTCAGTGGTAAGCTCTCTGGGCAGGGATTTCTCTCCTGTAACTTCATCTCTGAGGATGAGCAGGGCTACAAGGGTTTGAAGTGCCACCACAAGACAAGAAAAACTCCTCCTGAAGTCGCAGCGTCAACTGTCCCGAGCAGGGCCACCAGAGGAACACATAAAACTCTTACTGAAAGCCATTCGTGGCCCTTCCTTGCCCCATCTTGTTTATCTACGTGCGGTCCTGTAGCAAACCCCGCTCACCTAAACACCATCCTTGTCCTCAAACACCAGATACCCTGTTGAGAAGCCACGCGTGACTTGTGCCTCGGCCCCACAGCTGCTGAAGATGGGAAGACAGAACCCCACTGGCTGGTGAGAAGGTCCACCGATACCCAAAAGGGACCCAGAACAAAAAAATAACACACCAGCACTTACTGAACTCGCTGCCAGGACTTGGGCTATAGCCCAGCTAAAGGAGCTGCAGCGATGCACGTCACGTTTTTTAGTTCCTCCCGTTAGTTAATACCCAGCTCCAGCCCCGAGCGTTGAGGTTAACCGCAGACGCCGGACTTCTGCTCAGTCTCGACGTTTGCATGCGCAACGGTTCACCTGCCGCGTCTTTAGCGGATGGGTTTTGCCTTCAACCTCTCGTTAACGCGTCTTGGCAGGGTTAGCAGGAAGGTTAGGTTTATTACCAGCTCCTCATTGATTTTCCCTAGAGAAGGTGCCGGCAGGCGGGCAATCCCGTGGACGTATCGGCCCACTCCAGCAGATCACCGCTGCCAGAGCCAGTGCCGCGCTCTCCGTTGTTATTCTACAGCTTGAATGATTTGACCAATTCATCTGCAGAAGGTAACTAAAGAGCACGAGACAGACGTTTCAATTTTGCCTCTGCTAAGGCTGGGAACGACCAGCAAAATTTCAAGCAAGGAGCAGGGTGACAACGCAGTGATGCCTTCAAGGGAGAAGGTGAAGGAGACAAAGAGAGGACAAGAGCTATCTAGAGCCATTTTTGTACCAATCAGCCTGCAAAAAAGGAACCGTTGTCAATTAATTTAGGGACAGACAGTTCCCACCTCTTACGTGAAGGCTATTGCAAGTTAGAGCCACGTGCCTTGGAGAATTTTAAGGTTTGCATCCCTACACCACGTCCTACCACTGCTTTGAATAATTTATATGCGTTTGAAGCAAGTTCATGGGCTAACGCTATCTGTAACAAACCCAGTTTGCTCTTAAGTGGCCAAATGCCCTGTCCGTTCATGACTTTTCTTGCATCACCCTTTTATTTGCCCTCTGGGAAGAGCATGAGTCACGCAATTAATCCAGGCTTCCCTTCTGAAAAAAAAAAAAAAACCAAACCAGAGCAGATTTATGGATTGTTTGTGCAGGTTTTTTGGAAGAGAAACGTAAACAAGCAGCCTGTGAGGCTGGGAAATTACTAAACCTGAGCCTATGACCGACTTGTCTGCAGCAGCTGCAAACCGGGCTCAGCAACCCCCAGCATCCCGTATTGTGCACGAGCAGAGAGAACAGCGATTTGCTTGAGGCAACCAAGAGAATCGCGTCTGAGAAGACGACGGACTTCCCGACTCAGAATTGCACAGTAATCGGTTTTTTTTTTCCCCCCGTGTTCAAGCAAAAGGCTGCGAAGCCGCAGAGCCGTGCACACACGTGCGATCAATCCTTGGAAGACGATGGGCTGATTACTCCATCCCACTCACCACGCAGCCGGTGACACCGTGCCCACTACTCATCCTCCTTCCCACCAGTACCTCCCGTTCCCAAATACACAACCCAGCAGCCTCCCGTGCAACTGGGCACCTGTGACTGGTACCCAATATCGGGTGACAGCATCCCAGTATCTTAAGGATACGGCCAGAATCGTCCGACACACATTCACGGTGCTCTGCAAACTGCAGTTTAGCGGAGGAACACCCAGACAAGCAGTAATTTATTACTGTTTGGATCGTGGTGGCACTAGCAGTTTGCGGTTAAAGAGGAGCCCCATTAAGACTAGACAGGACACAGATAGAGGGAATACCTGCCAGAAACAGCTCTTGGCTCGCTAAGACAAGAAAAAGTGGTTACTCCCTACAAAACTTCAGGCTAGAGACCACCCGAAGGGCTCGCGTGGAAAGTCAGCACCGAACGACCAAGACAACAGGACAGGAGAGCTGAAGACTCGGCGCGAGACTGGGAGAGAAGGGGACCTCCTGAGATCACCACCTTCCCCACAGCTTGTCCAAAAGCGGTGAGCGTTCGAGTCTTACTTCTCGGCTCGGGGATCCCTCCTGCGTGATGCACCGCTACAAAAACGTTAGTCCACCCCTTGCAGCAAGAGGAATATTTGCAAAGCGTTCTCAGCGTGGCTCGTTGAGGGGAAAACCAACCGCGTGCAATTACAACCGACAGCGAAGCTCCAAAGTCAACTCAAGCTGTAGATTGCATACCAGCAGAAGGTTCTCAAACGGATTTGTTCCTCCCCTTCCCGAAGAAAGCAGTAACAAGGGAAAAATCCTATTTATATGTTGCTTCGGGGGGGGAGGATCAACAATAGCTGCCCAAGAAAACAGAAATATTGCCTTAGCTCGTTAAAACACCGCGAGCAATTACTATCTCAGCAGGTGTGATTTGGGAGTAGGGCACGTGCAAATCGAAACACAATATAATGTTCTCAGGTTTCACATCGAGGCTTTTTTCGCAGTTAGATTCTCATGCTCGAGCTACAACTTGAGCCACAGGGGAAAGAAACAGTCCGTTTGGGAAAGACGAGGGAATTTTGCAGAAGAGTCAGTAGGATCAAGCCTGCAGAAAGCATGCAAAGCGTGTCATGTTCTTCTCAGAAATACAGGACTGGCCTTCAAGATAAATCTTCCAAACCCCGGGCAAAAAAAGTGACCAAAAAATATGAAAATCATGGGATCGCTCAACAATTTGGGCTGGCAGGGACAGCTGGAGGTGCCCTGCCGCTCAAAGCAGGGCCAGCTCCAAAGGCAGAGCAGGTTGCTCAGCGCCCTGTTGCGTAGGGCTCTACATCAACGCTACGATAACTTCTTATCCTCGCCCTAGAAACTTCTCCAGGACAGACTGCCTTGGATTGATGAAGCCCACAGACTAGTCTTGGAAAAAAAAAAAACCCAAACCCCACACCAAAAATGGGAACGTGTTGCAAAGACATTAATCCATTCCCTGCTCCTTCACTTGACAGCTGCAAGTAGCCCTGGGCCTACACAGAGTAAAAACGTCCTTTAATAAAAATCTATAAAGGAAGAAGCTTTGTCTGGATGTTGCCTGCAGTGCTTGGATCTCGTTACTCATCGTCCGCGATCCAAAGCATCCAACTCATCCCCCTTAATTCCCGTATTTATAAGAGCCGCCTGCATCCGACGGATTATTTTGCATTATGCATCATTAGTTACGGCATTTACAGAAGAGCCATGGTGACAATGAAGATCATTGTTCAAAACCCCCAAATCCTTCAGAGAGAGCGAGCACCTTTTGTTTGCTCCTGGGATATCTGCAATAATTGAAATGCGAGCGGTCTGGGAACATAACGGCATCGGGGAACGCAGCTCGCCGCCCATCCGAGGTCATTCGTTAGGGCGATGCCAGGGCTGGAAATGGCAGAGACGCCTCTCACCCCAGCTCCATCGTCGAGACCATCGCTTCATGCAGGGCAAGCGCAAGCTGACGTCGATTAGGATTAGGTGTGAAGGGATGAAAATGAATTCCCATCCACGCTCCTGGCCTCGAGGCTACACCATGGGGGAGCAGAGCATGGCCATGGATCCCTGCGGCCTCAGCGCAGACCCCAGCGAAGAGCACCTCAAGGGCGTTAAGCCCTGGTTTAACCGGGGAGCGCATCTATGGGAGATAAGCGGCCGTACCTCTCCTCCACGCCTGGAAGAGCGGGAGCATCCCCTGGGGAAGCCAACCCCTCCCATCCCCATCTGTTCCTGCTCACCCATCAGCTTGCCCAAGGCACGCAGGAGATTTGCCGAGCCACACGCTGCAGGCAGAGCGGTTTTTATAGGGCAGGGGTTGGGAAAAGCGGAAAGAGAGTCAAACCTCCTTTGCAAGCGCTCAGCATCCCCCCCCCTCCCCGGCTCCAGCTTTCTCCCCTCCTCACCCCCCCCGAAAGGAACCATTTCCACATACGCTGCGGGCTGGCAGCCGCCCAACGGCACTCATTAAGCAAGAGCTACTGCTCCCATAAATCAAGGAGCTGGCAGCTTGTTTAACGCAGGGAGCTGGGCTATGTTTAGCCGTTGAGCTCCCAGAATAGCATCTGTTCCCAGGTACAGACCGCGGGCTCGGAGGCTGGCTCCTTCGGGAGATGCCCGCGGGACCGGCAGCATCCTTTTCGGGTTGGGTTCTCACCTCCCGCGGTCCTCACCGTAACGTTTATTTCAGGCTCTGAAATTGGGGTAGCGTGCTGCAAAACATCGGCGGGGCCACGGATGCAACCGGCTGCGACAAAAAGCTGCGAGCTGCCCCCGTTAAAAGCAGAATGGCCCCGGGCTGGGTTTTCCAGCATCATCAAAACTCCCACTTTTGGGCTGCGAATCTCAATGTTTTCTGCTCCAACAGAAGGAAATAAAAAATAATAATAATAATAATAAAAAAAAAAATTAAAAAGCCACGTACTACTAAAACGATAGAGGGAATAAATGCCTACCAAAGCAAAACACCATTGCGCATCGCTATTTTGACCATCAGCAGGCATCCTATTTATCACACAGCTCGCGAAGCCGTGGGAAGGGGCTCAGACAACGCCTTGAAGCCAAAGAGCAGTGGCATCGCAAAGCGGGAACGTTGCCTTTTTTTTTTCCCCATTCTTAGCTGCATTTCTGTCCCAATCCACGAACACTGCAAGTACCTCCGGAACAAAACGGTGACCCAGATTCCCAGCACGCTCGTGCGCTTTTTCCCTTGCACGGAGGAGAGGAGAGGTAACACCTTACGGTACAGAAAGCCAGGGATTTTCCCCGTTTCTCGCCAAAGCTTCAGGGAACACGCGGAAGCAGTTGTTGCAGGTCTGAACGCCGTTATCGGCGGTTGCGATTATTGCTTTCTCTTTCCGGTGCTTATTACCCAACTCCAAAGATTCGGAGCAGTATTCGCCTTCGACACAGCGAGATATTTCACGCTCCGTGTATACAAATGCAGAAAAGGCCAGGTGAGGCTTCCAGCAAAGCAGCCCGGCATCTGCTCAGTGCACCAGAAAGCTCCTCAAACTGCTGAACTCTTTTATTTCTGAAATACCGAGAGAGAGAGGGGAGGTAAAAATCACCTGGGATGTGGCTAACCCCGGGCAATTTCTGCTTGCTCAGCATTTCTCTTGGCCATGCCATACCCTCCAGGAGCTTCTGGCTCGGCACCAGAAAACGCGTGGACATCTCCCCTGCTTTTCTGGTAACGAGATGAGACACATGCAAGGAGGTAAATGGAGCAGCACAGGTCAGATTTCAATTCCGCGCCTTCAACTCCTCTCCTTTATAAATGCCCTTCTGGCAAAGAAAGCGTAGCCTGTATTTAAAAGCACAGGTCAGCAGGTGGCCAGAGAAAGGACCAAGCAGTGGGGAGAACACGTGCTGCCCTGCTCTTCTGTAGCTTGAAAGCCCATCTACGAAGTCGCTGGAAGCAGTTTTGCCACAAACCTCTTAATTGCAGCACACGGAGAGCACGATGCCAAATCTGAGGGCACAGACCCGTGCTAGCCCGCGGCACTGCTGCCGCCACCTCCAAAATCTTGTTCTGGTGCTCTTCACGCGCAGATGCTGCAGCAGATTTAAAGGACTCGGGCTCCTCTTCCACCAAGCCTGCCCACGCTCACCGCCCCTCAACGGGCAGGTAGTCACCTCCGCTGCATCGACAGGGAATAAGGGTGCAAGGATGGGAAACGCCTCGACCGCAGATGCTTGATCCACCCCTGAGGTGGACGGGGTTTGTGCTTGGCCGCTCCCGTGGCAGTTAAGTCGGGGAGACGATGGGTCTTGCATCTTTTTCTGAGCATCTGTCAGTCTCCCCCCAGCCCTGACCAAGAGACGCCGCCGACCGCAGCAGGGAAGAGCGGGGAAGGGGATCTCCTCCAAAAACCACTGTGGAAGTCCAACCAAGTGGGAGATCCAGCTTGGAGATCAGAGGAAGGTGCCTGGCCAGCGTGCCAGCTATCCAGAGGTGCCCCACACCCCCAGCCCCATCAGAGGCCACGCTTTGGGGAATGTTTCGATGCTTTTGGGGTACATTTCGATGCTTTTGGGGTACCCTACAAGTTCTGCAGAGGGACTCCAGGACGCGACAGCTCCTGTGCTGCTGAAAACTCCTCCGGCCCCAAAGGTGGTACAGGATACGAAAGGTCAAGCGTGACACCCTGGGTTTTAATCCAAGCCTTAAAACTCTTCAGACCAAAATTCTAGCATTTTCTTCTTCTCTTCAGTGAACAGTTAAGGGACGCCGCTGAATTAGCAAAGGCTGTTATCTCCACGGATTTGGATCTTCTGTACTCCTCACAGCTCCTGTCACCTCCTCCAGACAGGACAAGCCTGCTGAAGTATAAACCAGCGACGAGGATTAACTATCAAGCAAAGCGAAAGGCTTCCAGCAAGGGGGAAGAGGAAAAACTCGGAACAAGATGCCAACTCCTCAGCACCGAAACCCCATCCAGCATCTTTCCCTCCCGGCTGCCAGATGGTTTTTGGCCACGTTGGCACCGCTCCGCAGAAGCCCGCGACGCTGATTTGCATCGGCTCATCCACCTCCCCGTTCCCATCTGCACAAAGCCCTGGGGACTGGACCGGGTTTGCTGCAGCGCCCGTCCAGCGCCGGCATGCTACTCCCCTCCTAGACCGGCAAGGTGCTTGCCAACCCAAATACAATCTGTTTAAGCCAAATTACCTCGAAAACGTACAAGCCCCAGCCCAGCCAGAGCTGCAGGACCTTGAAGCTGGCAGGTCCTTCTTCTCGCACAGCTGAGCGCCACTGGCAGAGCTCCTCCAGGCACTTCTCTTCCCTCTTTCATAATCCAAATGGTTTATTTCTTCCGAGAGCATCAGCTGCTGGCAGCCAAGGAGCGAGCGTGGGAACGGGACAGAAAGGTCAAACCGTTTAAAATCAAGGGATAAACAAAATGTCAGGGCAGAAATATTAGTGGTGGCTTTTGCTTCCCGTGTTGGCTTGCATCTCCCTAACCTTGACTGTCCGGTTCTGCTTGACCAGCACAGTCTGCTCTCTGTTAACGACATCCTCGCTGCTGTCAGTAATTCCTGACAGGCTTCAAAACTACAGACCCCAACAAGTAGCTCGATAGTTGCCTCTGCCACCACTTAACACAGACCAGGATCTCAACCCTGCTCCAAGATGCGGTTTGCCATTAAGTGCATGAGACAGCACAGAGCCGTCAAGCTCCCACGGGATTGTTTCCCACCTCCAGCGGCACCCAGCCCAGCCAAATTAAGCGCATCTCCCAAGCGGCGTTTCTCAGCCTGCCACAGAGCAGCCCGTACGTCAGCGAGGAGGGCGAGGGATCCAGGTTCTGCTAACAAAGACGGACGAATTATTACTCGCACGCGCCCTGATAAAAAGAACACAAGTAGAGCGGAAACGAGGCAGCTCACTTCGGGAATGGAAAATTCACAGGGCAATGCTTCCATTTAAGTTTTCAATTTAGGATTTAATTCGCTCCTCATACACGGGAGCGGCAAATGAGTTGCCGTGATGGAAAATTTGCTTATAGCAACAAACTGCAGTCTTATTTCCCCCCTAAATACCTTACTAAAAGGGATGATTGCCTCAGACATTTCTCTGTCTGAAGCCTGCTGGCACCTGAGTCCCCTTTGCATATTTGCAGGGGGAGGGATGCAATTTTAAGCTATAATAGGTGATTCATCGCTCCGACAGGTATATTGTACAAGCCCACCTCACCAACGCCACTATCGCAGCAAACAGTCCGAGACCTAAAAACTCACTTAGTTCAGGATCGCCGGGCAAACGTGGCAAGAAACGAGCTCCACGTGCTCCCCGAAAATTAACATTCCATTTAGAACTGGCTCCACAACTGACCGGCTTTATTAACGGTTAATTATTAACTAGCCCACAGTGCTGTTGCTGCCTGCTAGACCGGGACTCTGCTCAGCCCAGCCAGGTTGGGTTTTAGTACCAACGGAGATACGTGATGGCAGCCTACGGCATGGCATTGACTTTTTCAAATCACGTGCCTCCAAAGGGTAGACTGCAACCAAAAATATCCGTCTCATCCAGAAGGCAGTCCTATTCAGCCTACGAGGTCCATATAAGCAAGTCCAGAGATAAGATTCCCGTTCTCCTTGCCCCGAACTCCCTCTCTCACCATGGAGTCAAGTCCACGCGGCTGACAGATGCCCGCAAGCGGGTCCCAAAGCACCTACAAGAGGTCTCCCTCTCCCTTCTCCAAGTCACTACCGTAGCGTGAGACGAGGATCTCTCCATCTCTCTTCCTCTGGCTGAGCTGAAAGCCGAGCACGAGGTCTCCAGCCCCTTGCTGGACCCAGAGATATCCCAGTATACAGAAGGGACGGCAACAAGGGCAGAAAAGTCAAGAGCACCAACCAAAGCCTCTGTCCGGGATCCTGACCCACCTCTTACCCCAAAAGAGAAGTCTTCTACAGCACAGCTCTTTTAAGGCAATAACGAAAGATTCACGAAAAAGTCTTTTCCGTCCTCCTTTTGTGCCGTGCCTGCAAGTATCCGATCCTTTCCGAAGTCACCCTGAGACACTAACAGTTCAAGGGAACCCAAAGGACACAGGTTTTAAGCAACAGACCTCCCCCTGCAGATGCCTACAATATCTCCTAGACCATCACCAGTCCTTAGCACAGCTTTGAACGTGGACGGTCCCTGCCAGCCTGTGGAAACAAGGAGGAGAGCACGGAAGCCCTTGCACACTTGCGTGCAGCAGCTGTTAATTGTTCAGGTGCTCTGTTAAATGGAAGTGAAACTGCAATTATAGCTCCTGGTTCTCCTGCAAGGCCAACCGTCGAAGCCGTAATAACCTGTCAGCTTTCAGAACGAAATCCTGGAATTTTTTTCCAATACAAAATAACATTTCATTATTTCGCTAAAAGGGTTTTAATTTCTTATAATAACTGCTGCAGCAATTCAGCCAAGAATTTTTTTCCCTTTTTCTGTAACCTGAGCTGATGGAAAATTGCTTTCATTTAATTTAATTACAGCTGTGGAATAATGCATTAAATATGCGCTCCCTTTGTGTTTACTCTTACATTCAAGAGCTAGAATTAATCAGTCCTTAACTTTGAAAAATATCTGCAGCTAGCCACTATGTAAACAGCACAAACACTTCAGCGACTATGTGCTGAAGGCTCAACCAGCCACAATTTTTTCCTCCCCCTGACTCCAAGGGAGAAAAAAAAAAAAATCATATAGTCAAAGTATTCTGCCTTGAAAGCAATCATCCCATCAAATATGGGCAGCGCAAGAGCACAGGCCCACGGACGCTCCCCTCCAGCCCACTGCAAAACTGATTAAAAAAAACCCAAAAAAACAATAATAATAATAAAAAATCACTAGTTGAATACAGAAAAGGGAGAATATCTAGTTTTTTGAACAGACGTTTGTGGGTCTTTTGGTTATCAACAAGACTAAAGAGTTTCTACTTGCATTATGCTAGCGCCCGGTAAGAGGTAGACTATACCACCTAAGTCATCATCAAAAAAACCGCCCCAGAAACAGTTGTAAAGCTCAGGGACAGCTTTTAATGGAGACGCCAAGACAACCCTACGCACGCGGGCTTGCACTGTGTCACTGTCCTACACCGAGCATTGGGTCACCGAAGTCGCTGTGCGAAAAAAACCCCAATAAGACGTCACCTTGGAGGCCAAACCATCACCTTCCATGCTAGGAAACTGAGATTTTGAAGGAAGCGGAGATGCCCAAGCGGCTAAGAGAGGCTTGGTGCTTCAGCTCCCACGTCTGTAGTAATGGGGCAACGGGTCCAACGTGGGGCTTGGACACCTAGTACTCACCGAGCCACATCTGGCACCAATACAAGACCGCACAGAAGACAACCTGACGTCTAAACTCTCATAGAGCTTTGAGCACTGACAGCTCTGCAGCTATTAGATTAATTAATTCAATGAATTTTCCATTTTGCTCAGCACTGTGCCTAAAAGCACGCACTCAGACGTCTTCTAGAAGACGCTCGATTTGATCTCTCGAGCTCCTGAGCTTTTCGAACGGAGTTGGTTGTCCCTTTGGGCAGCCCCAGCTCCATTAAAACACACCTTTTTCCCTTTCAAGTTTGTCTCCCTTTATCTTCCAAATTGTCAGATCCTGCTGGGCTTTACTCCAGCGGGTCAGAGGGCTTTTTACACAATATTTTTCCCCTCAACTTCAAGCCATCCTGGTTTTTCTTTTTTTTTTTCTGTTGATTAAACAGATGGCATTTTCCCAGTCCCTCTCTCCAGCCATTTCTGTAAGCTACCGCATCATTTTGGTGTTTCTTCCTTGCATCACTTCCAATTTTTTCAGCACCCTTCTAAAAATGCCACTTACGTGCCAAATACAACCTTCAGCGCTCAGACTGTAAACCATCTCCCTCTTCTCATCCTCTCCTGCCTAGCACAGACAAGAACTGCACTTATTCTTCAGGTTTCTGTGATTTTTAACTAATCCGTTGCCCTTCCTCCAGCGCAGGAGGAGGAGAAAGGAGCAAGCCAGCCTAGAAAAAGCTGTTTTCAGTAGAAATCGGCACCACTTCAAATACTGTCTCTACCTTCGTGCACACCAGGAACGGGAAACAGTCACACGTTATTGCTTAATGACTTACAAATGTCTACAGACACTTTCTATTAACTCGCTGTACAATTTAGCCACAGGCAACAGGATTTACAAGAAAGGCAAGATACTTAACCTCTTCCAATTAAAACAATTTTAATTTAGCAAAGCCCAAAAAACTTTGTCATTTGGACATTGCTCCACCATCGCCGGATGCGACCTATAGGTCGCTAAAAGAGGGAGGAAATAAACCGCTTTTTTTTAACGCATGCTATATTAACACAGCCCACGGACAATTTTTTTTTTTCCCTTCACCAACAATTTGCAGATGAAGCAGCAGCTAGCAAGGGGTTTATTGCACAAGAGCCGCGTCTGCGGCGTCTCGTTAATCTAATCAAAAGAGGAAAGAGCAAAATACCTACTCAAATGCATCTTGCAAACTAAGAGAGTCCAACAAGACTAATAGCCCCAAAAGACTGAACGCACCAAAATAATTCTATAATGCTCAAAGCCCGGTTGGGTTCGCTGCTCTAAGTGACTCGGAGGCAACCTCTCCGCCCTGTGACAATGTGATATTATTGTAAGTGCTTCTAATTGTGGCTTTGCAGAGGCTGCTAATTCAGTTGACTTCTAGGGCACTGTCAGCCAGGCTGGATTTCAAAGTCAAAATAAGAATTTTGCCCTTCTGAGCCCACGTGACGGCATGCCACGGCTACACCGGCAAGGGATGCAAGTCAATAGGAGCAAGGCTGTAGAGCAAGAGATACCCGCGCGACGTGGTTTACTTCACGCTACTCCGATCTCAGTTGGGTCCACGAACTTGATGTCCATCAGCACTGAGGAGCGCATCTTCTGGTGTAGTTTCACCTTGAAGGACCCTGGCTCCCGCACTAGGAAAGGAGACAAACCCAAGACACCTCTTGATTTCTCAGACTTTCCCTCTTCAGTCTTAAAACAGGACCGGAAGGACCAAGCGATGGGTCTGCTGCTGTAGAAGCAGCTCTTGGCACGGCAAAGGCATCGCTGCTACGTCTGTCAAGCTCACGACCACGGCGCCGTGGCTGCTGCTCGAAATTTACGGCAGCGAGATGTTTGCTGCCCAAAACCAGTGGGTCCTTGCCCTTGCCTACCTGCTGCCCCTCCTTGGGGGGCAACCTTGCAGGTCCTGTGGCTTTGCGACCTCCATCCTGAAGGTCTGATATTAGCGTGGCATTAGCGGCCATGTCTTCGCAACCCTTCTGGCTGATGGGGACAGGGGCAACAGGCGGGTGGCTTAAAACAGCCTAGTTGTGGACACGGTGACGACGGGGACAGAAGCTAGTGCTCCCCAGGATACTGCCAGAACTGTAACGAGAGGGCATATAATTAGCCACTTGGAAGAAGTTCAGTTGGGAGGATGAGATGCTGAAGGACGAAATTAATTGCTTCGAGATCAAAGCGGAAGGAGCCGGGATGGGAAGGCGTCAGGCGCATTCGAATGAGTTTGAGGTTAGCAGCGCGTACCCTGAGAGCGCGAGAGCCGAGCGTTTGCTGAGAGAAGCTTGCGTGCCAAGAACAAACACGAAGCCAGCCTCCACCTCTAGCTGTCCCGGAGGAGAGGAGCCTCGGCACTGCCTGCGATCTGGCAGAGGCAGCGCTGCAGCGGGAAGGCGAAGAAAAGGCTCTGCAGCGGAGCTGGTAAACATCACCTCATATCTCAAAGCGTGCCAAGTTCAAGAGGAGAAGTGGCCACCAGGTCACCAAGATGATGCTTCTGCACACAGCAGAGCTTCACCCCCCCCCCAAAGGGTTCGGGTTTTGTTCTGCTTTCCGGAATATTTTATTCTGCTTGTCAGTTTGGAAGGACACTGCTTGACAAAGCCAAGAACGGAAAAACCAGTGCCCATAGCACAGATGCTCACAGATCCAAATCCGGGGAGCAGAATCCATCCCAAACCCACGTCAGAGCAGGGAACGGCTCTTGGCATCTTTTCCCCAAGGCTGGTGCGCCCTCCGACCTCAGCCAAACTCAGATGTGTCCAAAGAGGATGAGAGAAAGAAACCCAGCAAATCTGTATCTGGTGTTTGGGTTTGGGGTTTTTTTGGTTTTTTTTTTTTTTTTGCTTTGCAGAGATGCTTTTGTCTTGAATCCCAGAGGTGATCAACTGAGCATGAGATTTCTCTTTGTCTGCTCACAGCACCCTGCCCAGCCTGACATGGTTAGCACCGTGGGCTTTCCAAAGTTGAGCTTTACACCCAGAATTCAATCACAGCTTTACCTAAAGCACGGAAAAAAAGCTTAAAATTCAAAGGTCTGTGCCTTCCTTGAACGAAGAATAGAAGATATGCGCGCACACCCACTTCAGGGCATGCCATCCAAAACAGAGCTTAGATCTAGGCGAGCTAGAGTTCCTCTAAGGTATTTCAGAAGAAAACCTTCTGCCCCTTCCTCACGGCTGTCGTGTCTTCAGCGAAGTCTGAAGCGGAGATACAGCTTGCGCTGGAGCAAGCCTCAAGCTACAGAGATCTAACCAGCCGTAAATACTGAGCTGCCGCTGAGGATAATACGGACTTTGTATTAGGCAAGGGAGCTGCAAATACATCCAACTCCTTGCAAACCATTACAGCTTCCTCCTTGGACGTAGAAAAGTCCTGGGTCTGGACGACAAGGTCAGGCTCCAATAAGAGCAGTTATAAACGGGCAGCATTTATAGGAGAGCGGAAATAGCATTGCAATAAGCAGTCATCTTCAAGGGCGATAAACACGAGCTGACATTTGGGGTAATATCTGAGACTTGATCGACACGGAGTTGCACCGAAGAGTCACGCTCATTTTCTTTAAACAGGTTAGGCTGCAAATCCTTGTTCTAACGTACATTTTGTTGTCGCGTTAAAAATCAACAACAAAAAAAAAAGAACACCTTAAAGAAGAGAAGGTATGTGCTAGAGACTCCAACCTGTCTTAATATGACTTCATCTAAGGTCCTTAAGCACCTTGAGGAAACATGGGACCAGTCAATGAATGCGAAGGGGATTTTTTTCCTCCAGCCGCTTTCCCGTCTGCCTTGAAATGCTCTCAAAAATATGGATTGATTCCACCTCTAGCTGCAGCTTACCTATTCCTGGCTGATTTCAAGATGTAAGGTAACATCTCTGAGGGGAAAAAAAAAAAAAAGAAAAAAAAGAATCGATGAGGGCCAATATGAGGTGCTGCAGCAGGTACAAGAGGCAGCCTTGCAGCTTCGAAGCAAATTAAGTGAGAATGGATCTTTTCATTACCTGATTGACACATACTTAGCGGTGCCACAGGCCAACCAACTGATTTTTTTTTCAGTGGCTGAAGCAGCAAGATAGCAAGAGGCGGCTTCTCTTCCCAGGGGAATAAAAATCAAAATCGAGGACCACCCTCATCCCCTTTCCACTGCACAGCGCTCTCAGCACCCATCACTGCCGACGAAGATGCGCGACGTGAAATACCCTTGTGCAAATCGTTGCAATTTATAGCACTGTGCTTATACAAAATGCAAATGCCTTTCTAATGTATGCCTGCAACCTGCAGAAGGGAAAGCATTGGCAACCTGCGCCCACGAGCTCTGCTGGGCGATGGTGTCACACTGGCATGGACCCTCTCTCCTGTAAATGGCAGATGGGGACAACTGGGCGGTGGGTATTATTCTATAACACCCGGCAAAGCACCACATAAAGAAGCAATTTGGAGAATGCACGATGCTGAGCTCTTATATAGGTGCTATTATTTCCTTTGATGATAAGGATTTTACTTCCTTGATATCACCTTGCGCTTGCAAGAGTCCCCGGGCTCTCGGCAGAGTTTTGCGAAGTGCATCGCAATGTTTCCGCAGGAGAAACGGAAGCGGCACAGTGCGTGTCTAGGAAAAATGAATACACCCGATTAAGTTACGTAAAACGTACTGTTTGGACAAAAAAATCCACGATGTTACCCTGCGAGGCTGACAGATGCGTTGTTAACCTTATTTTACGGCTTGGGAGCGGGAGCAGAAAGCAAACCCCCGACTCCCAAATCCTCAGCGCATTCAACGACTTCGGAGAATTATTTTGGAGAGGCTGGGTCTTTGAGCTGCCAACTGCAGCAGACTGCCTGACGTGCAGCATCTAAACCACCGAAAAGCCTCCTTCAAAACATCTGTGTGCTGTGGTACCCTCCAAAAAAGCGACTTGCCCCCCTCAGAGCCCTCCTATAGCTAGCGGGGGTTGGGGAGGCGGCCAGACCTTCAAGATGACCTTCAAGGAGAGGTCTGCAAAGACTGTCACCCAGAACAGGCTGCCGACAGCTTCCACACAACCTGCTATTAATAAGTCTCGCATTTTATACGCTAGTTAAAATGTTAGCTTTTTTTCTTTTTTTTTAATCTACACAGCAAAATGGCGTGACAAACAGGCACTGAAGACCAGAAAATTATATCAGCATCTCTGCTGTGCCTTGTAAGAATCATTCCTTCTTTAAACGTCCTCCTGAGGACAATATTTATTTAGAACTAAAAGCCAGCAGTAGATATTTCTCAGGGCTTTTTTTGCAGTATTGATTAAAGGCCTGTGTTTAAGCTGAAGTGGGATGGGTACTATTTTCTGCGTGCAAAAGCTCTGGAAGTATCGGTAGAAATGAGAGACTCACTGAGACTCGACGACGTAGCCCCGTAGATAACAACCGTGGCATTTCTCATCCCAGCCTTTGAATGGCCCAACAGCTCACCTCGAAGCTGGCACAGAACGGTCAAGGTTGGACGGGACCTCTGGAGGTCATCTGGTCCAACCCCCCTGCTCAACCAGGGCCACCTAGAGCTGGTTGCCCAGGACCAGTCCAGACACTTTTGAATGTCTCCAAGGATGGAGACTCCACCACCTCAGCACTGGCCTTACCAGTGTTGGATAGAGGAGAAGGACCACTTCAACCTGCTGGCCACACTCTTAATACAGCCCAGGATGCTGTCATCCTCCTTCGCAGCGAGGGCACATTGGTGGCTCATGGTCAACTTGGTGTCCCCCAGGACCTTTCCTCCAAAGCTGGTTGCCTCCAGCACGTCCTGGTGCATGGGGCTGTTCCTCCCCAGGTGGAAGAGGAGGAACGTCTTCAGAACATTTCACCCTTAATCCCGAATTGAATTCACCACAGCAGCTTTTCCACAAGCCTGGCAGGTCTGAAGCTGGTTCTGAGAAGCACAGAGAAGGTGATTTAATCCTTTTCTTTTTTTTTTTTTCCCCCTCCCCGCTCTAACCCCGTGGGAGTTTATTATTGTTTACAATAGATTCTCGACATTAAAGATGATTTTAATCGGAATCTTCGAAAGAACAATAAAAAGGCTGTTAGAACTGTACCAGAAATTTAGAGATGCATTTAATTAATTCGTCGGGAGTTAGTACTATAACCGTTTCAAGTGTGATCAGAGTTCTGCATAAATACGCACAGAACTTGCTGGAATTCTCCAGAGAAGATTTAAAACCAGATTTAAAACAAATACATTAGCACTAAAAGCAGAAGAAATTGTTCGAAGCACAGCTATCCCCTCCTGCAGCCAACTCCGTAAATCTCACGCAGTTTAGTTACCAACAGACAAAAACTCTGCCTGTGAAAGATATCCTCCCAGCTTTCTGGGAAGGAAATGAAGTCCACTTAAAGCACTGCAGAAGTGGGATGGTCCCACCAGGAGGGAGAAACCGAGTCTTTCTACTTCCACTTGATTCTTACATTTCCCGCTGGAGACCAGAACATCGACTGGTTTACGACTCCTCGCTGTTTTTAGGAAACATCACTGGCAGGCACGCTCAGTTATTTAATGTATTTGTTATTTGTCTTGATCTATTCCTCACCTCTCCTGAATAAATGCATTAGAGCGGGGAAGGCAGCGCGTTAGGCAAGCGAACTAGCTAAACAAAGAGCGGCAAGATCAGTTTGGGTTTAATTACTGTGGTTTTGCATGCAAATCCCGGGATGCTGCAGGTAGGTCTGCAGTTGGAATGGCCGAGAGAGGAGAGGTGGTAAAGGGCAAGGATTTGAGCACCTGCTTTTAGAAGGAAGCCTTGCATGCGAAAGGTACTCGCGCTATTCAGCGCACATACCCAACAAGCACTCGGCAAAAAAAACCAGCGAGCCACGGGTCATGCTTTGATAATTCTCACTCTCCTTTCTGCTGGTAGTCTGTTGCCTCCAGCCCTCGGCAATAAGCAAACGCAGAGTTGTTAACAGCGAAAAGCCCATTACCTGCTCTATGGTAGCAGCTATAATAAGCAACTCCAGATCCATGGCAACTGAATATCCAAAAAACTCGGCGTCACGCACGTAGGTGCTGTCATTACCAGACAGCACCCACAGCTGCGAACAAACAGCGTGACTCACGTGCAAACTGATGCATTCATCAAGGTTACCATATATCAACAGTGACCTATATCAACATACGCCCTAAACTTGGGCAAACCCATCCTGTTCCCCAAAGGCTTTTGGAAATCGTGACATGCCGTGCTTGTTTTGCAGTGGGGGGGGGGCTCCCAGGTATTCCAATCCTGGCAGAGACACAACCCATGCATCCAACACACTTCCAGCAGTCTTCCCCAAACCCAGTACCTGTTCGTTCATCCATCCGTCCTCTGCCAATTTATTCCAACCTCAAACCCATCTCACGGTTCATTTTGTCCCGTCTGCGTTGCAGCAGGTTGGCAGCTCCACCTTTGCAAGAAGACCTCGTGTCGGCATCCAAAAAACCCCCCAAAACCTCTTGAGGAAGGTCTTCTTAATTTTCTAAGTTCAAAAGTAAGTTGAGAAGGCATCCAGTGTCCTTCACTAGAGGACCTGGTTCAATTGCACCATCTCTGAAGTCCAGCCGGAACAAGACACACCAGCAACCCTCACCCCGTAAGCAAGAGAAGAGTTTTGGGTAGCTCCAATTCTTGAAGTTTTTAAAGCCATGACCACACGAAACACTTCTTCCCGTTGGATCTCAGAGCGCAAAGACTTGCGCCACAGATTGTTAGCCCATGCTCGCCCTTAAAGGTGAGGGCAGGCATTAATAAGAGTCACGCGACGTGTCACAAGTGCTAAGGCAACTCCTAGTCTCCCTGGGAAGGGTGAGTGTCCTACAGTATCTGGACGGTGACAGCCAGCTCCACACTTAATGAAGATAAACGACAGTATTCATTTGAAGTGCATGAATGGGACTGCATCTGCAGTTTGATTCAGCTGAATAGGCCTCCTGTCATAGTCAGTACAAATTCTTCTCTAAATGATTCTGCAGTTTCACATACAGAATGATTCATTTTACTTTTTTCTTTTAATTTAAAAAAAAAAAAACAACCACCCAAAACCTAAGACTTGGAAATTAGCATCGTCTCCTTGTCTGGAACAAGGTTTTACTTGGTAGAGGAAGCAAGCAGATTAGAGAAACTCGGGAATGTCTTTAACCCAGGTGCTTTGGCAAAAGCAAGAGCCTACCTAAAGAGCTGCAGCGTTGTAGACACTCAATTAGCAGCATCAGACCTTAAGGTTAGAAGCTGCGTCACCAAGAAAATTAAAATTCCAAGAGAAGGCAAAGTAAAGCAGGTTATTTACTCTCTTGATGCCAGAATTATTACAAGCAAC